>NC_142889.1:7679856-7833356 GCF_051225735.1 Oryctolagus cuniculus | reverse complement strand
TCTCCTAAGATGGCTGTAACAGTGGGAGCAGAATGATCCAATGCTAGAAGCCAGGAGCTTCTTCCAGTCTCCCACATGGGTGCAAGGGACCAAGGGCTTGGGCCATCTTCTACTGTTTTTTTCAGGCCATAGTAGAGAGCTGGGTCAAAAGTGAGGAAACCAGGTCTCAAACGGCACTCCTATAGGATGTCCGCACTACAGATGGTGGCTTTTACCAGCTACACCACAACAATAGATCTTCTAGTGTTTTCTTAACCATTTTTTTTTCTGATTCTAGTGTTGAGGATTTTCATTAATCTTACTAGAATAAATAGAAAATCAGTTATCTACAAGAAGATACAGAAGCAATTCCTTTAAGCTATCCATAATTGTGAAAAAAAAGAATCCTAGCAAACTAAAAAAAATGTTATTTGTAGATAACAAGAGAGTACTCCATAAAGAAAAGACAAAACCAAATATTTACAAAAAAGAACTTTCATTCTCCAGTTTAAAAATGTAGGGAAAAAAAGTGAAGAGAATGTACATTTCTACCCACTGAAAATCAGCTTAATATTTTAGACTATTTTAGTAAAACAAAGACAAATATGTAAGAATATTCAATTTGGAGAATATTCTGGAATTAACAAGAAAAACAGAACCACTGAAATGAAGAATGGCACCAAAGATACGCAATGATCTAAAGTCACCACATGAAAATATACCACTCAAATTCCCATTTCTCAGAATAGAGTAAATTTAGACTTTAAGCCTCATGACATCAATTTGGTTTCTACCACAAAACTAAACAAGAAATATGTGTAAGTTTGAAAGATGCAGATAAAAAATTCTGTCATGTCAGTAGTTAGTCAACTATTCTTACTTTTCTTTATTAAAACAGCTTTCAGTGAGATTTGGCAATTTTAAGATCCTACAAAACTCAAATCATCACAATATTGCATATGAAAGTATTAAAAGAAAAGTATAACCACTAAGAAAGAAAAAAATTTAAAATAAGCTCCACAAAATTAAGAGTTGGCCAATTAAGATTTTTTAACTATAACAGTCATGAAAGAATATAGCCAATTCTCAAAATACATTTTCCAAAGTAAAATCATTCTTTAAATTATGCTTATATGAACTTGAATTCAGTAAATCTTATGTCTTGGGAGTGTATGTAGAGGAAAGTAAAACGGTGATGTATCCAACACATATTACATACACATATAAAATTATTTTCTTCTTTGAAATGCTACTATGAACTGTATTTCACAACTGAAATTCAAATGGTTCAGTACTGTTAGTATGATTATACTGTATCTGATTTAAAGTCTTCAGAAACCTTTTATAAATTTACCACCATAAACTACAAATTGACATACTACTATGGCTTTTATTTCCGTAACAATCAATGTTTACTATACAAAAGAAAATAATGCAAAATTAAACAGAACTAGCTTCAAAACCATTGAAATATTACTAGCTATACATTATTCATTTTGAAGTTAGATCTCAATCTTAGGAAAAAATAGATTTCAAAGAAAATATTTTACCACAATCATTCATCAATATTTTAAGAAGATTAGGTATCATACATAAAAACAGCAGAAAGGTGTTAGAGTAAGTCTTATTAAAAAGTAAGTATCACACTTAAGATAGCAATTAAATCAGAAAGTTTAAGGTAGTTACAAAACCTAATAAACACATATTGAATATGAATCTCAAATTCCTTCATGTATAAATCAATAAACTGTGGGAAACTCAATAAAACTGACATTTTTATAAATTAAAGCATGATATTAGTACATTTTAAACAAGTTAAAGTAAATGTGAAGAGGGTTATTTATTAGTTCTTATTCTTGTCCTATGTATGTAATAAACACTTACCTGGGTTTCATACAGGTGGGCAATGTGAAACTGAACTGCAATGGGCCAGGGGAAAACATCAATTTCAATGCAGCAAAGTTTAAAGAAATAAGTAGAAATAACATAAAAATAAAAATGTACATAAATGTTAAAATAATGTATATTTGCTTAAGGATACAAATTTAGTTTTTCATAAAATACATTAAACATAAGTACACAAAAATTCATTAGTTATAATACATGTACTATTCCAAAAACATTATGAAACTATAATAAATAAGTACATAGTTCATAAAAAGTTCAAATCAGAAACAAATAATACAGTGGAAATTAATTTTTTTCAATTCTTCAGAATTAAATGCCTTTTCTTTAAAAAAAAAAAGAAAAAAGATAAACCACATTAAAAAGTGAGATTATACAGCAAGTAGTCATAAATCTGAAGCTCAAATTAATGTAAAATAGTATGGCTTCTTTGGAAGCTCTTCTTTATGCCCAATTCCTATCAATAGAGCATAAATGCTTGAACATATTTAATAATGACGAATACATCTGAATCACAATGTATAACTACAACAAAAGCCTCAATGTTTAAGTTATATGGTTTTTATTTATCAATGACAAATCTATTCTTTTTCTGTTTCTATCCATGAAAATTTTCAAAATAATATGTAAGATATTTATAATGCACATGGCCATTAAAAAAGTCATGATAGGGCTGGCATTGTGACATAGTAGGTAAAGCCACCACCTATAAAGCCAGCACCCCATACGGACATAGTTGCTCCACTTCCTATCCAGCTCCCTGCTAATTGCACCAAGGAAAGCAGCGGAAAATGGCCCAAGTCCTTGGTTCCCTACAACCACTTGGGAGACCTGAAAAAAGCTCCTGTTCCTGGCTTTGTTCCAGCCAAAACATAAGCCCACTGCAGCCATTTAGGGAGTAAACCAGCAGATGGAAGTGCTTTCTTTCTCTCTCTTTCTCTCTCTCTACCTTTGAAATAAATAAAATAAATCCTAATAAATAAAATTAAAACACAAAAAGTCATAATAACCTCTTTTTCTCTCATTTTTGCTATATGCTCCCTTCCCATTCTCTCAATCCCTAACAAAGATAAAACTCTACCCAAGAGCTCTGACTAAATCAACAGCTCCCAAAATCAGCTCATATAAGATTCTAATTCAAGGAGTTTATCTAATAAACTACCACCTTCAATATGTTCATCAGGTTTCTAGTAAATTTTCTGTATCCACAATAGACAAATTGTACCACTAGGTAACTCTTAGTTCCACTTCTTAAAAGAAAAATTACCCAAATTCTTCATAAGTAACTACAAAATCAAATATCTTCTTGATATAAAGCTACTATTTGATAGTTACAAATCAAAACTTAAACAGCTATACAGTAAAATAAAAGTATTTCAATTTTTGGAAAACAAAAATACCAAATCATTTAAAAAAAAAAAGACTTAATGTATTAATACCTCATTACCTACATGAATGGGGAGATTTTATTTTTCTTCACTACCATCTGACAGTTTTCCTTACTCCAGAAACCAAATTAACAAAAATTGCAACTCACTGAATTATTGCAGGAAGACTGGATTATAAGTTAAGAGAAGAAAAAACAAAACACCAAGAAAAATTCATAGTCCATTTTCCCATTGTTGGAAGCATCCGTACATCTCAGTGATCCCTGGAATTATACTACTACTGAATTAGCTAGAGATATGGTCTCAAGTATAATATTTCTGATCTCATTATCCCATAAAAAGTAATGTCAACTTCACTTAAAAAAAATAAACCCTATGTTTCATTCCTAAATAGACTTTAAAATAAAGGCATAATTATAAAACTAGGAAAACACAGATTTTGAGAAGAATGCTGGATCAGGGAGTAGCATGCTTCACAGGGCAAAGAAGAAAAAGTGAGGATAACCTTAAAAGGTATACACTTGACAGACTAGAAAACAAGAGGAGGTGATCCAGCATGAGCCAGTGAGTGTTTGCCAGCACCCAAAGAACCTAAATTGAACCAGGGAGACAGAGAAAACTTAAACAGACCCATAACTGAGACAGAAATTGAAACAGTAATAAAGGCCCTCCCAACAAAGAAAAGCCAGGACCAGATGGATTCGCAGCTGAATTTCATCAGACATTTAAAGAAGAACTAACTCCTATTCTTCTCAAACTATTCAGAAGAATCGAAGAAGAGGGAATCCTCCCAAATTCTTTCTATGAAGCCAGCATCACCTTAATCCCTAAGCCAGAGAAAGATGCAGCACTGAAAGAAAATTACAGACCAATATCCCTCATGAACTTAGACGCAAAAATCCTCAATAAAATTCTGGCCAACAGAATGCAACAACACATCAGAAAGATCATCCACCCAGACCAAGTGGGATTTATCCCTGGTATGCAGGGATGGTTCAATGTTCGCAAAACAATCAACATGATACAGCACATTAACAAACTGCAGAACAAAAACCATATGATTATCTCAATAGATGCAGAGAAAGCATCTGATAAACTACAATACCCTTTCATGTTGAAAACTCTAAGGAAACTGGGTTTGGAAGGCATATTCCTCAATACAATAGAAGCAACTTATCAAAAACTCAAGGCCAACATCCTAGTGAATGCGGAAAAGTTGGAAGCATTTCCACTAAGATCTGGTACCAGACAGGGATGCCCACTCTCACCACTGCTATTCAATATAGTTATGGAAGTTCTAGCCAGAGCTATTAGGCAAGAAAAAGAAATTAAAGGGATACAAATTGGGAAGGAAGAACTCAAACTATCCTCTTTGCAGATGACATGATTCTTTGTTTAGGGGATTCAAAGAACTCTACTAAGAGATTATTGGAACTCATAGAAGAATTTGGCAAAGTAACAGGATATAAAATCAATGCACAAAAATCAACAGCCTTTGTATACACAGGCAATGCCACAGCTGAGGAAGAACTTCTAAGACCAATCCCATTCACAACAGCAACAAAACAAATCAAACACCTTGGAATAAACTTAACCAAGAACGTTAACGATCTCTACAATGAGAAGTACAAAATCTTAAAGAAAGAAACATTAGAAGAGGATAGCAAGAAATGGCAAAAATCTTCCATGCTCATGGATTGGAAGAATCAATATCAGCAAAATTTACAGATTCAATGCAATCCCAATCAAGATACCAAACACATTCTTCTCACATCTGGAAAAAATGATGCTGAAATTCATATGGAGACACAGGAAACCTCAAATAGCTAAAGCAATCCTGTACAACAAAAACAAAGCTGGAAGCATCATAATACCAGATTTCAGGACATACTACATCAAAATAGCCTGGTACTGGTACAGAAACAGATGGATAGACCAATGGAACAGAATTGAAACACCAGAGAACAATCCAAACATCTACAGCCAACTTATATTTGATCAAGGATCCAAAACCAATTCCTGGAGTAAGGACAGCCTATTCAATAAATGGTGCTGGGAAAATTGGATTTCCACGTGCAGAATCATCAAGCAAGACCCTACCTTTCACCTTACACAAAAATTCACTCAGCATGAATTAAAGACCTAAATCTACAACCCGACACCATCAATTATAGAGAATATTGGAGAAACCCTGCAGGATATAGGTACCGGCAAAGACTTCCTAGAAAAGACCCTGGAGGTGCAGGCAGTCAAAGCCAAAATTAACATTTGGGATTGCATCAAATGGAGAAGTTGCTGTACTACAAAAGAAACAGTCAGGAAAGTGAAAAGGCAACCAAAAGAATGGGAAAAATATTTGCAAACTATGCAACATATAAAGGCTTATTAACCAGAATCTACAAAGAGATCAAGAAACTCCACAAAAACAAAACAAACAACCCACTTAAGAGATGACCCAATGACCTCAATAGACATTTTTCAAGAGGAAATCCAAATAGCCAACAGGCACATGAAAAAATGTTCAAGATCACTAGCCATCAGGGAAATGCAAATCAAAACCACAATGAGGTTTCACCTCACCCCGGTTAGAATGGCTCACATACACAAATCTACCAACAACAGATGCTGGAGAGGATGTGGGGAAAAAGGGACACTATCCCACTGTTGCCGGGAATGCAAACTGGTCAAGCCACTATGGAAGTCAGTCTGGAGATTCCTCAGAAATCTGAAGATAACCCTATCGTTTGACCCAGCCATCCCACTCCTTTGAATTTACCCAAAGGAAATGAAATTGGCAAACAAAAAAATAATCTGCACCTTAATGTTTCTTGCAGCTCAATTCACAATAGCTAAGACCTGCAACCAACCTAAATGCCCATCAACAGTAGACTGGATAAAGAAATTATGGGATATGTACTCTATAGAATACTATACCGCAGTCAAAAACAATGACATCCAGTCATTTGCAACAAAATGGAGGAATCTAGAAAACATAATGTTGAGTGAAATAAGCCAGTCCCAAAGGGACAAATATCATATGTTCTCCCTGATCAGCGATAACTAACCGAGCATCAAAAAAGAAACCTGTTGAAGTGAAATGGACACTATGAGAAACGGTGACTTGATAAGCCCTTATCATCACTGTTGATGTACAATTTAATACTATATCCCTTATAGTGTTTTTATTTGTTCTTCTTAATACCATTGTTTGAGCTATGTAATTAACATACAACTATTCTTAGGTATTTAAAGTTAACTGAAAAGTGATCTCTGTTAAATATAAGAGTGGGAATAAAAGAGGGAGGGGATGTACAATTTGGGACATGCTCAAGCTGACTTGTCCCAAGTGGTGGAGTTAGAAATGTACAAGGGGATTCCAATATAATCCCATCAAGGTTGCATGTACCAACGCCACCTCACTAGTCCAAATGATCTATTTCAGGTCACAGTAGACCATAACGATAGGTCTAAGGGTAAAGGGATCACAAAAACAAGACTAGTGTCTGTAAATACTAACTGATAGAATCAAAAAAGGAGAGAACGATCCAACATGGGAAGTGGGATACACAGCAGACGATTAGAATGGCAGATATCCTAAACAGTACTCTGGCCTCAGAATCAGCCTTTAAGGCATTCAGATCTGGCTGAAGAGCCCATGAGAGTGTTTTAGGCATGGAAAGCCAAGACCCTCTGGCAAAAAAAAAAAAAAAAAAAAAAAAGGACCTAAATGAAAGATCTCTGTGAGTGAGATCCCAGTGGGAAGAATGGGCCATCAATGAAGGAGGTACCTTTCTCTGAAGGGAGGAGAGAACTTCCACTTTGACCATGGCCTTGTCGAAATAAGATCAAAGATGGCAAGCTCAGGGGGCTTCCAAGGTCTTGTCAATTCATGACTAGAGTCTGGGGAGATTGCTGATGCCTTAAACAAGAGTGGCAATTTGTTAAGTCAACAACAGGAGTCACTGTGCACTTACTCCCCATGAAGGATCTCTGTCCTTAATGTGTAGTTCAAATGTGAATTAATGTTATGACTAGTGCTCAAACAGTATTTGGCACTTTATGTTCTGTGTGGGGGCAAACTGTTGAAATCTTTACTTAATATATACTAATTTGATCGTCTGTATATAAAGATAATTGAAAATGAATCTTAATGTGAATGGAATGGGAGAGGCAGCGGGAGAGCAGAAGGTTGCGGGTGGGAGGGAAGTTATGGGTGGGAAAAAGCCATTGTAATCCATAAACTGTAATTTGGAAATTTATATCTATTAAATAAAAGTTAAAAAAAAAAAAAGCACTCCTTAAACAAACTGGGCCAAAAAATAAACACTGATTTGGAAGCCTCCACTAGGCAGTAAACTCCCTGGCATCCATGGTTTTACAAAACAGGAGAGCACTAGATCTCCTGATAGAATAAGGCAGAACCTGTCTTTTCCAAGGAAAACAGTGCTGTTACACTGACCAGTCTGGAGTGGTAACTATTAGCCATGTATACCCCAGACACCATCTTAGCCCTGGCCCCCCCATCACCACATTGCACAGTATGCTTTGGCCCTAAACCTCATGGTCCAATCACCAATGTCAGTTCCACCCAACTCTAATGGGATTCATTACTCCTACTTCCTTACCCGCCCACTGACAAAAGGATATTAGGACCCATTTCTTGGACACAAGCTCGCTCTCTTTCTCCTTCTTCTCTTTTTCCTTATTTCCTATTGGGTTTCCCCCAACAAACCTTTTCCCTTACTCTGGTGCTTGGTGTGTTTTGCGGTGTCCTTACATTTGTGCTGTGACTCAGATCCAAGCTCCCCCAGTGACTTTTTTCTCCCTTCAGGGGTCTCTGATCTGCCTTGGTGTCCTGGTTTTCTGCCAATCACAAAACAAACCCTTGGAACTTCTCCCATGCCACCGAACACTTTGTGATCTCCACCCACACAGTAGCCCTCCAAATTCTGAGGTAAGACAGGGAATGAGAAATTGCCATGGCGATTAACACTATGGGTTGTGGTTCTACTCTCCTCTCAAAGTCCTGGTACCAAGCACCACAATCTCTAGGGACACTGTATCTAGGCAACAGTGGATGTGGGTGACTACTCAACCTCCTATTTCCCTTCTACAGGCTAAACCCTGGGCTCCAGTGTGTGCATGGGTGCTGACCCCTGCCCTCTGTTCCCATATCATCTTGTCAGTTGGACAGCCATGATCTCAGAGACACCCGATATGCACCAATCCAACACTACAGGTTGCTATATGAGCTTCTTCTCCCCACGTTCTGTCTGATTCTCCTCTTGGTTGCCTTCTAAGTAATATAGTCCCTCTCAAGTTGGCTCCAAACCTCAAATGCCAAAGCCTCATCTTTCTCCATAATTGAGCATGGCCCACGTATGACTCTAAGAGTCAATCAAAGTGCCCCCCCATGGTACACTTGACCCTGATATCATTCAAGATCTTTATCACTTCTGTGAGCATTTGGGAAAACGGAAAGGGATCTCATATGTTCAAGCTTATTCCTGTTTTAGATCTAAGCCTTCTCTGTGTAGTTCTTGCTCTCCAGCCCAGGGCTTTTTGGTCTTCAAAGTTCATACTAGAGGTCAAAGGCCTGAGCTGAAATCCCTTTCTTCTAATTTAGATCCTGCCACCACCATCACTGCTGCCTCATTCAATCTGGCTGATGAACACCCCCCTTATTGTTCCAATCCACAGGCACCAGCTCAGCCACCCCCAGAGCCCCAGCAACCCAGGTCTTGGCACCATTGACCTGGCACCATTATTTCCCACCTGACAGCCACAGAATCCACCATCTGCTCCAGCCCACACTAAATCATCATCTCCCTCTCCAGCCGAGTTCCAAGAGTGGTGTCAACTTCTACTCCATTTCTCACTGCACCTTCATCTGCCTTATCCCAAGCCTCCTATTCATCTGTTCCCCAAAACCATTTTCTGCCCATGTCTACTCCTCCCTCAACTTCTACTCCAGCTCTCACTGTACCTCCCTCTGCCCTATGTCATGGCCCCTACTCATCTGTTTCCCAAAACCTGCCCATGTTTACTCCTCCCTTGACTTCTACACCTGCTCTCACCATATCCACTCCTGCTCTCACTGTACCTCCCTCTGGGTTATCTCATTTTCCCTGCCCATCTGTTCCTCCAAACCATTTCCTGCCTATGTCTACTCTTCACTCAACTTCTACTACAGATCTCACTGTACCTCTCCGCACTTTTTCCCAAGTCCTTTGCTCATCTTCTCCCCCTACACCCTTTGTCTTGTCATAAACCAATCTACATTTCAACCTTGCCCTCTCCTGTTGCACTGAATGAACACTCCATCCCCACCCTTCCCTTCTCTTAAGCCCCTCCCTCCCCTCTTTCTTCTGTGCATAGTCCCGGAGTCACTCACTCCCCCACAGCAGCCAGGGAGCCCACCTCCTTGTTATCCCTAAAGTAAGTGGTAAGCTTGGAAGGCATCCTAAGGGTCCATGTTCCATTCTCACTTGCTGATCTTTCACAGACTGAACAAAAACTGGATTCCTTCACCTCTAACCCAATGTCATACATTAAGGAATTTTGCTATTTAACCACATCTTATAATCTAAGCTTTTATGATGTCTTTATGACACTCTATAATACCTTCCTCCCAAAGGAGCGAAGGTAAGTTTGGGAATGAGCCTGTCTCCACGCCAATGATATCCATCAGACTGACTCTGCCCATCCCATAGGTGCAGATGAGGCCTCCAAACAAGACCCCAATTGGGACTACAACTCTCCCAATGGTATAATGACCAGAAGTTGTTTTATTACCTGCTTGCTAGCTGGCCTGAGAAAATCTACCAGAAAGGCTGTAAATTTTGATAAACTGGGAGAAGTCATACAAGATAAAATGGAAAACCCTTCTGCCTTTTTGCAGTGCCTAATGCAAACTGTCCTCCAATAGACCAACTTACATCCTGAGTCTCTCAATGGCCATAACCTGCTCATGAATCATTTCTTTGCCCAGAGTTTTCCAGACATTGAAGCAAAGTTAAAATGGCTTGAGAAGGGCCCATTAACTCCACAGGCAGAAATTCTAGAGGTGGCCTTTAAAGTATTTAATGGGAGGGATGAGAGGGCCCAAAAGGAAATATTCCAAATATTGGCCAAGGCTACTCGGCAACCTGCTGTCTCAGACACTCTGCTACCCACGGGAGCCCTACTGACAGCAGGAATCCTCCAGGTTCATGCTTCAAATGTGGCCAAATTGGGCCATTGGGCCAGAATATGTCCTTGCCCTAAATGCTACCAATGGACTATCCTCTTGTCAATCAAGCCAGTAGGCCATCCATCCCATCTTTGCCCTGGGTTGACATTTTAGAGCTGGCTATTAAGGACTGAAGGAGTCCAGAATCCTACCACCTGACCATGGTCAACATTCTGCAGGATCCCATGGTAATTGTGACAGTAGCAGGTACACCAATTTTTTTTCCTTATCAACAGAGGGGCAACCTTCTCAGTCCTTACCCAGTATCTGCTGCCTCAACCTTCATAGGGTGCAGGGAAAGCTTTTTAGACTTTTGCAGACTCCCAATCTGCTCTGCATAATTAATATTATGCCCTTCTCCCACTCATTTCTTATTCTATGTCAATGTCCTATCCCCCTCTTGGGGAGAGACATATTATACCGGTTTGGTGCTCAGGTGATTTTCACCCTCCGGCCTATAATTTTGTCCTCCAGCTTGCCTTTGCCTCCCTTTTTACTACCCTCTCAAGACAACCCAGTCCCACTCAGGACCCCTGTCCACCATCAACTCATGATGGGATATGAGTCACCATCTTAGGCCCTGAGTCCCATCACCGTGTTGCATCGTAGGCTTTGGCCCACACACTGGAGTCAACTCCACCCCTACCCTAACAGAATTCACTACTCCTACAGTAAAATCAGAATCAAATGAAGTTAGTGTGGCTAAAAACTAATTGCAGATCTCTTGCTTCCATACATACTAGCTTTGCTTGCTATCAGCTAGGGGTGTATCTTGTTAAACTATGTGGGCCTAAATTCCCAGAAACTAGGTTGACTGAGATGTGTGCTTCACTGTTATCTTACCACCATATCGTGGATCTGTTATTGGGCTTGTTATTGTTAACTGTTAACTTACAACCATATTCTAGTTTTCCTTTTTATTGTTCACTGCATACCAGGAGTCAGGTTCAAAATTGTGAGCCCTAGTAGACAGAATACTATAAAAAGCTGTGTAACTTGCTGTTGGGGGCTCCGCTCTGGTAAGGAGTGTAGAACCCGTTTGGTGGCCGGTCCCAATCGGTTACCTTGCCTCTCATTTGACTCGCATTTGCTTCTTGTTTTCAATAAAATTCATGTGTGACTGTCACTAGTTTTTGTAACATTTTGTTTTAGCTGACAAGTGGATGCAACACCACTTCCTAACCCAGCCCCTGGCAAAGGGATATTAGGACCTGTTTCTCAGACACTAGCTCTTTCTTTTACCTTCTTCGCCCCCTAGTGTGTTTTATGGCAGCACTGCAGTAAATAACTCCCTAAACTAAATGGACAGCTGAAAAGGGCACAGACTAGAAACCAACAAAACATGGGGCAAACTCCTACACTGGGAGAGTGGGCATGGTAAGCTCCTCTTCTCAGGCCATAATTGTCATCCTTATGGCACTGCAATTTGGACCGTGCCTATTTAATCTGTTCCAAAACTGCTTGCGGAACAACATCAGAGCCACCTCCCACCAAGTTAAGACCATGAAGTTACTCCACCCCTCGGACAAGAATACTAACCCTAAGAACCTGAGGAAGAGTCCAGGCTCTAGAGGCAAACCCCCAGCATTTGCACTGCCCCTTTTCAGCAAGAAATAATGAGATGAAATCTATAGGTCTTTTCCTTTTTGCCTCTAGGGACTGGAATAAAGGACTTGCAGCACCTTTCCTCTACTCCCATTCTTCCTCCTTCCCCCTCCAAGCCCCATTTCCTCCCTTTTGTTGAGATCCCAGGTGACTCTTTCTGTCTCCTTGTGATGCAAATACAAAGCAGATAAGAAGCACAAGCATCTTGTGAAACAGTCCCTTGAGGCTTCAAAGAGAAACCCATTCTTCCCCAGCTCCCTTTCATACCTCCCCACCCCCATTGGCTAATTCCCTACCAACTGGATAAAAACTGATTCCCAAATGTGATCTCTGCCCAGTCTCTGCAAGAACAAACTGTCCTCCACTCCTTTGCTTCCAATAATGCAATCTATCTCTCTTGAAGTTGGTCTCCTTTTTATGTCTCCTTTCCGGGTGTATGAAAGACAAAAACCCTGAGTTACTTCAGACTTAATAGGAGGAAGGGGGTGCATTTTAACCCTTAAAGTGATCTAAGGAATAGGATTAAGTGACAAAGTGATCATATAGATAGGATAAATTTTTAAAGCAATCAATTAAGATTAAGGGTTTTTAATAATAAAATAATAGATAGAATTTAAAAAGTTGTGAATATTCCAAAATGGGAGGCAGAACACACAGCAGAATCAAAGAATGACAACCACTTAAAGCAGTGCTCTAACCTCAGAATCAGCCCTCAAGGCATTCTAGCATGGCTGAAAAGCCCATTAAAGCATTTCAGATATTAAAGCATTTCAGGAAAGCCAAGACACTAAAAAGTGTCCTACATGAAGGAACTCTGTGGGTGAGACTCCAGTGGAAAGAAGTATTCACCAAAGGAGGATATACTTTTTCTGAAGAAAGGGATCAGATCATTTTGCTTATGGCCTTGTCTAAATACTGAAAGAATTTTTGGATTGAAAGGCTTCCATAGCCTAGGTAGCACATGTCAAGAGCCTCAACTGATCACTGACATCATGCATAGCAATAGGCATCACTATGCACTAAATTCCCATGCAAGACCTCTGTTGTCAACGAGTTGGATTATGAGAGCTAATAGTAAAAGTTCTTCTCAAAGATATACTTTGTTTTACTGTGTTAAGTACATTATATTTCTCATAAGTTTCAGAAAAGCCTAAGAGTCCAATGCCATTCCTTGTTTAGCTAGGTGCTTCTACGACTAATGATAAAAGTTTTACAAAAAGTATATTATTGCAAAAATTAAAACCAAAATAAGAAAGGAAGCAGGTAAAAGGGTAGGAGTAATGGAGAGAGGGAGGATGGAATGGAAAGTGTAATTATGGTCTTAAAACTTTATGCATGAGATATATGATATTTGTTTCATTTATATGAATTGTAAAATTTGATAAAAAAAGACTGAAAAAACTAGGAAAATACTCAAAATGGTGATTTTAAATAATAGATTAAAATTGACAAAAAGGACATGAAAATCTTGAAATTAAACTTTATCCCAAATAAATAATACTAACATCAACATTTTTATTTCAAAAGATAATTATACAAAGCTTACTGTCATCTCCTTCTTTTTGAAGAATTCTATAGATCCATCTAAAGTAGCTACAAAAGCTGCTCATATTTGTAACTTACTAATAAAACAACAGGATTTTTCTTAACAGTTTTCTTTTTAACTTTATTAGGAAAACTTCTGATAACAGCTCAAAGAAAAATTTTGAAGAACAGTAAAAGGCCTGCGCCGCCACTCAATAGGCTAATCGTGGAGCCGGCACACCAGGTTCTAATACCAGTTGGGGCACCGCATTCTGTCCCGGTTGCCCCTCTTCCAGGCCAGCTCTCTGCTGTGGCCAGGGAGTACAGTGGAGGATGGCCCAAGTACTTGGGCCTTGCACCCCATGGGAGACCAGGAGGAAGCATCTGGCTCCTGCCATCGGATCACCACAGTGTGACGGCCACACTGCGGCAGCCATTAGGAGGGTGAACCAACGGCAAATGGAGACCTTTCTCTCTGTCTCTCTCTCTCTCACACTATCCACTCTGCCTGTCAAAAAAATTAAAAAAAAAGGAAAAAACAACAGTAAAAGCACACAGAATGCAAAAAGAAAAAAATATTTCAATTTTAAGAAGTACATAAAAGAAAATAATGTCTTGTAACAGTATCTGATAAAAAGTATGCATCACAATCTATTTATGCTCTGTGAAGTGACAGAAATTATCAAGTGTCTAAACAGGAACAAAGATTAAATGAACCAAAAAGTGCTTTCATGGTAATCACTAAAGAAAACTTTGATGATAAAAATACAAACTGTGAAAAAAAATACTTACTTTCAGTACTGGACAAAGTGCAGGGATTAGAATCAATTAAAGCTAACTGGAAATGCTGTAATACAGAGGAAAGTAAGGAGATATTAATGTACTGCATTTAGAGTTCCATAAAATGATTTTTTATATATTAGCCTTTTATAAAAAAACAAAGCATATTACACAATTAAATAAAATTATTAACATTTTACTGCTGAACATTTTGTTGTCAATAGTTTTCTTACAAGTGATAGATAATGGAAGGTGGGAGGAAAAATTTATTTTATTAAGTAAATCTATAAATTTCTTACTACAGGAAAAAGATGAGATTTAAATGTTCAAATAAACAAAATATTAACTTACAAAATGTACCAGTGAAACATTTTCATTCATTAAAATGTTCTAAAATTCTAAATTCTGGAAATTCCAAAAATATACTTTAAACCATCGTAGTTTATCTTAAATTGAATTTGAAACTTAGAATACAATTTAGATAATAATACGATGAGACTAAACATGAACAACGAAACTATCTTCTTTTATACATTCCAGTTTAAGATATTTCAAAACTATTTTTTTTATTTTTTTATTTAGTAAATATAAATTTCCAAAGTACACTTAGTTTATGGATTACAATGGCTCCCCCCCAAATTTCCCTCCCACTCGCACCCCTCCCATCTCCCACTCCCTCTCCCACTCCATTCACATCAAGATTCATTTTCAATTATCTTTATATACAGAAGAATGATTTGGTATATATTAAGTAAAGATTTCATCAGTTTGCACCCAAACAGAAACACAAAGTATAAAATATTGTTTCATTACTAGTTATAGCATCACTTCAAAACACATTAAGGACAGATGCCACATGAGAAGAAAGTACACAGTGACTCCTGTTGTTGACTTAACAATTTGACACTCTTGTTTATGGCATCAGTAATGTCCCTAGGCTCTAGTCATGAGTTGCCAAGGCTATGGAAACCTTCTGAGTTCGCAGACTTCGAACTTCTTCCGACCAGGTCATAGTCAAAAAGGAAGTTCTCTCATCCCTTCAGAGAAAGGTACCTACTTCTTGGATTGGTCCCGTTCATTCCAATGGGATCTCAATCGCAGAGATCTTTCTTTTAAGTCTTCCTTTTTTTTTCCCCCAGAGTGTCTTGGCTTTCCATGCCTAAATGCCAGCAAACAGGGAAATCTATCAGAAATGGATAGATTCCTTGACACATGCAGCCTACCTAAATTGAACCAGGAAGACAGAGAAAACTTAAACAGACCCATAACTGAGACAGAAATTGAAACAGTAATAAAGGCCCTCCCAACAAAGAAAAGCCAGGACCAGATGGATTCGCAGCTGAATTTCATCAGACATTTAAAGAAGAACTAACTCCTATTCTTCTCAAACTATTCAGAAGAATCAAAGAAGAGGGAATCCTCCCAAACTCTTTCTATGAAGCCACCATCATCTTAAATCCTAAGCCAGAAAAAGATGCAGCACTGAAAGAGAATTACAGACCAATATCCCTGATGAACATAGATGCAAAAATCCTCAATAAAATTCTGGCCAACAGAATGCAACAACACATCAGAAAGATCATCCACCCAGACCAAGTGGGATTTATCCCTGGTATGCAGGGATGGTTCAATGTTCGCAAAACAATCAACATGATACAGCACATTAACAAACTGCAGAACAAAAACCATATGATTATCTCAATAGATGCAGAGAAAGCATCTGATAAACTACAATACCCTTTCATGTTGAAAACTCTAAGGAAACTGGGTTTGGAAGGCATATTCCTCAATACAATAGAAGCAACTTATCAAAAACTCAAGGCCAACATCCTAGTGAATGCGGAAAAGTTGGAAGCATTTCCACTAAGATCTGGTACCAGACAGGGATGCCCACTCTCACCACTGCTATTCAATATAGTTATGGAAGTTCTAGCCAGAGCTATTAGGCAAGAAAAAGAAATTAAAGGGATACAAATTGGGAAGGAAGAACTCAAACTATCCTCTTTGCAGATGACATGATTCTTTGTTTAGGGGATTCAAAGAACTCTACTAAGAGATTATTGGAACTCATAGAAGAATTTGGCAAAGTAACAGGATATAAAATCAATGCACAAAAATCAACAGCCTTTGTATACACAGGCAATGCCACAGCTGAGGAAGAACTTCTAAGACCAATCCCATTCACAACAGCAACAAAACAAATCAAACACCTTGGAATAAACTTAACCAAGAACGTTAACGATCTCTACAATGAGAAGTACAAAATCTTAAAGAAAGAAACATTAGAAGAGGATAGCAAGAAATGGCAAAAATCTTCCATGCTCATGGATTGGAAGAATCAATATCAGCAAAATTTACAGATTCAATGCAATCCCAATCAAGATACCAAACACATTCTTCTCACATCTGGAAAAAATGATGCTGAAATTCATATGGAGACACAGGAAACCTCAAATAGCTAAAGCAATCCTGTACAACAAAAACAAAGCTGGAAGCATCATAATACCAGATTTCAGGACATATTACAGGGCAGTTTGTTACCAAAACAGCATGGTACTGGTACAGAAACAGATGGATAGACCAATGGAACAGAAGAGCAACACCAGAAATCAATCCAAACATCTACAGCCAACTCATATTTGATCAAGGATCCAAAACCAATTCCTGGAGTAAGGACAGCCTATTCAATAAATGGTGCTGGGAAAATTGGATTTCCACGTGCAGAATCATGAAGCAAGACCCTACCTTTCACCTTACACAAAAATTCACTCAACATGGATTAAAGACCTAAATCTACAACCTGACACCATTGTATTGGAGAAACCCTGCAATATATAAGTACCAGCAGACTTCCTAGAAAAGACATGGAGGCACAGACAGTCAAAGCCAAAATTAACATTTGGGATTGCATCAAATGGAGAAGTTGCTGTACTACAAAAGAAACAGTCAGGAAAGTGAAAAGGCAACCAAAAGAATGGGAAAAATATTTGCAAACTATGCAACATATAAAGGATTATTAACCAGAATCTACAAAGAGATCAAGAAACTCCACAAAAACAAAACAACCAACCCACTTAAGAGATGGCCCAATGACCTCAATAGACATTTTTCAAGTGGAAATCCAAATAGCCAACAGACACATGAAAAAATGTTCAGGATCACTAGCTATCAGGGAAATGCAAATCAAAACCACAATGAGGTTTCACCTCATCCCAGTTAGAATGGCTCACATTCAGAAATCTACCAACAACAGATGCTGGAGAGGATGTGGAGAAAAAGGGACATTATCCCACTGTTGGTGGGAATGCAAATTGGTTAAACCACTATGGAAGTCAGTCTGGAGATTCCCTACCATTCAACCCAGCCATCCCACTCCTTGGAATTTACCCAAAGGAATTGAAATTGGCAAACAAAAAAGCTGTCTGCACATTAATGTTTCTTGCAGCTCAATTCACAATAGCCTAGACCTAGAAACAACCCAACTGCCCATCAACAGTAGACTGGATAAAGAAACTCTAAAGAATACTATACAGCAGTCAAAAACCACGAAATCTGGTCATTTGCAACAATATGGAGGAATCTGGAAAACATTATGCTGAGTGAATTAAGCCAGTTCCAATGGGACAAATATCATATGTTCTCCCTGATCAGTGATAACTAACTGAGCACCAAAGGGGAAACCTGTTGAAGTGAAATGGACTATGAGAAACAGTGACTTGATCAGCTCTTGTCCTGTTGATGTACAATGTAATACTTTATCCATTTTAGTATTTTTTTGTTTTGTTCTAGTACTATTGGTTGAACTCTGTAATTAACACACAATTATCCTGAGGTGTTTAAATTTTAACTGAAAAGTGATCCCTGTTAAATATAAGAGTGGGAATAAGAGAGGGAGGAGATGTACAATGTGGGACATGCTCAGTCGGACTTGCCCCAAATGGTGGAGTTAGAAATGTACAAGGGAATTCCAATATAATCCCATCAAGGTGGCATGTACCAATGCCATCTC
The DNA here is from genome assembly GCF_051225735.1 of Oryctolagus cuniculus. Lineage (NCBI taxonomy): Eukaryota > Metazoa > Chordata > Mammalia > Lagomorpha > Leporidae > Oryctolagus > Oryctolagus cuniculus. Next base: position 7,814,935 of record NC_142889.1, on the reverse strand, counting down.
ACTAGTCCAAGTGATCAATTTCTGTTCACAATTGATCATACTGATAGGTCTAAGAGTCAAGAGATCACACAAACAAGACTAGTGTCTGCGTATACTAACTGATAGAATCAAAAAGGGAGAGATGATCCAACAGGGGAAGCGGGATACACAGCAGACTCATAGAATGGCAGAAGTCCTAAATAGCACATATCCTTGGGCCCCTGCACCAGCATGGGAGACCAGGAAGAAGCACCTGGCTCCTGGCTTCCGTTCAGCTTCGTATCAACATGAAATCTTAGAAATGAAGAATTCAGTGGATCAAAGAAAATGCAGTGGAAAGTCTTACCAGCAGACTTGATAAGGCAGAACATGAATACTCTAACTAAAAGACAAATCTCTGGAAATCTTATAGACCCAAAAAAAGGGGAATAAGAAAGAAAATAGAAAAGTCAAAACTGTTGGAGACCGATGGGACAATATCAAATGACCAAACATATGGGTCTTAGGAGTGCCAGAAGGAGTGGAAAGAGAGAAGGGAATAGAAAGACTATTTAATGAAATAATTTTAAAAAACTTCCTAAATTTGGAGAAAGAAAGGAATGTTCAAATACAGGAAAAACACAAAACTCCAAACAGATAGGACAAGAACAGATCTTCACCATGACATACTACAGTCAAACTCTCCACAATAAAACATAAAGAAAAGATTCTGGGGCTGGCACTGTGGCACAGCAGGTTAAAGCCCCGCCTGTAACGCTGGCATCCCACGTGGGCACTGGTTCTAGTCCCGGCTGCTCCTCTTCCAATCCAGCTCTCTGCTATGGCCTGTGGCAGCAGTAGACAATGGCCCAAGTGCTTGGGCCCCTGCAACTATGTGAGAGACCTGGAAGGAGCTCCTGGCCTAGGATCGGTCAACTCTGGCCACTGCGGTCATTTGGGGAGTGAATCAACATGATGGGAAACCTCTCTCTCTCTGGCTCTCCCACTCTTAGAAATTCTTTCAAATAAATAAAAAAAATTTAAAAAAGAAAAGATTCTAAAATGGTCATGAGGAAAATGTCACATTAAATTCAGAGGTTCGCCAATTAGACTCACAGCTGACTTCTAAGCAGAAACCCTATAGGCCAGAAGAGAATTGCAACATATAGTTCGAGGTTAAAAAAAAATTTGTCAGCCTAGAATACTGAATCTTGTGAAGCTTGCATTTATAATGAAGCTGGAATAAAGACCTTCCATTTCAAACAGAATTTGAAAGAATTTGTTAACACTTTTCTAGCCACAAAGAAAATGCTTAAGGATCTGCTACACACAGAGACAGAGACAGATAGCCACCATCATGAAAGAATGAAAAGGCAGAAAAACCAACAGAAGCACAAAAAAATTCTAAAGTAATCAATAGGAATATTTAAGAAAAAATGGCAGGGCAAAGGCAATGCTTATAAATAGTCACCCTGAATATAAATGGCCTCAATTTTCCATTTAAAAGACAAAGATTTGCTGAAGAGATTGAAAATCGACACCGACCTATTGTGGCTTACAAGAAACACATCTTGCCAACAAAGATACACACAGATTGAAAAGTTAAAGGCTGGAAAAAGATAGTTCCTGCTAACAGAAATAAAAAAAAAAAATCTTGTATATGCACTCAATTACAGAGCACTTGGCTACTTAAAAAGTAAGTAGACCTAAATGGAGATATAGACTCCAATACAAACTAACAGGGGACTTCAATACCCCACTTTCAGCAATGGACAGATCAACCAGACACAAAATCAGCAAGGAAACAACAGAGTTAACTGACACTACAGACCAAATGCACCTAATGCATACACAGAACCTTTCACTCCGCAGTGGCAGAATACACATTCTGCTCATAAGTGCACAGAAATTTTTTCTAGGATAGCTCATATGATAGGCCACAAAGCAAGTTTCAGTAAATTAAAAAAAATCAAATTCATTCTATACACCTTCTCTCACCACAGTGGTATAAAGCTAGAAATCAACAACTCAAAAATCAAACATAAAGGGACTAAATAACATACACGTGAATGAACAATGGGTCATGGCAGAAAACAAAAGAAAATCAAAAAATTTCAGAAAACAAATGAAGAAGATAATACATCACAACAAATACATCATGGCCCACTGTGGTAGGAACAAGTGCTATAGTATAGTAAATAAAACTGCAGCCTGCAGTGCTGGCATCCCATGTGAACACAGATTTGAGTACCTCCATTTTGTGCTTGAGGTTTCACCTCACCCTGGTTAGAATGGCTCACATACAGAAATCTTTATCCCTTTTAGTATTTATTTTGTTCTACTTAATACTATTGGTTGAACTCTTTAATTACCACACAATTATTCTTAGGTGTTTAAATTTAACTGAAAACTAATCTGTTAAATATAAAAGTGGGAATAACAAAGGGAGGATATGTACAATGTGGGACATGCTCAGTGGGACTTGCCCCAAACGGCAGAGTTAGGAACGTGCCAGGGGATTCTGATGCAATCCCATTAAGGTAGCATGTACCAGTGCCATCTCACTAGTCCCAGTGATCAATTTCAGTTCACAATTGATCATAATGAAAGGATTAAGAGTGAAAGGGATCACATAAAAAAGACTAGCATCTGCTAATACTAATTGATAGAATTAAAAAGGAGAGAATGATCCAACATGGGAAGCGAGATACACAGCAGACTCATAGAATGGCAGATGTCCTAAATAGCTCTCTGGCCTCAGAATCAGCCATTAAGGCATGCAAATCTGGCTGAAGAGCCCATGCAAGTATTTTAGGCATGGAAAGCCAAGACACTCTGGCAAAAAAAAAAAAAAAAAAAACTAAATGAAAGATCTCTGCGAGTGAGCTCCCAGTGGAAAGAACGGGCCATCAAAGAAGGAGGTACCTTTCCATAAACAAGAGTATCAATTTGTTAAGTCAACAACAGGAGTCACTGTGCACTTACTCCTCATGTAGGATCTCTGTCCTTAATGTGTTGTACAATATGAATTAATGCTGTAACTAGTACTCAAACAGTACTTTACACTTTGTGTTTCTGTGTGGGTGCAAACTGTTGAAAGTTTTGCTTAGTATATACTAAATTGATATTCTGTATATAAAGATAACTGAAAATGAATCTTGATGTGAAAGGAAATGGAGAGGTTATGGGAGATGGCAGGGTTGTGGGTGGGAAGGAAGTTTGGGAGGAAAAAAGCTACTGTAATCCACAAGCTGTACTTTGGAAATTTATGTTTACTAAATAAATGTTTTTTAAAAAAAACAAAAATACAAACAAACAAACAAAAAACAGAACTAATGCACTCAAGAGTCCTTGACCTGATTGTCGAAAGATAGTTAACTATTGCGACTTTTTACTGTCTATACTTTTGGTTTTCTTTTGTTTTGTCAGTTGTTTTTTTCTTTCTTTTTCTTCCTTTCTCTTCTTTCTCTCTCTCCTCACACTATAGGCTGACCTCTCTATGTAACACAGAGTAAATTATTTGTATTTTAAAGCAATTGTAAAAATACCAATTCAAAACCATGGAGGGAATAAGAGATAGAGGAGGTAGTCTAAAACTGTAAAACAGTATAGTTATACATACAGGCTTATAGACTTACCTCTAAGGGTACAGCCTAAGAACTAATCATGGAGCTCCAAAACCATAAGAATCGGTGGTATACAAGCAATCTTCACTGTTACAATGATCAACTTAAATGTTAAGGGCAACAGATAGACCAGTCTAACTTTAAAAGGGACAACATAAATAACATCAAATCCCCGATTAAAATAATAGTATAAAAAAATTAAGGAAGCCGACATTGTGGCACAGTGGGTTAAAGCCCTGGCCTGAAATGTCGGCATCCCATATGGGCACCGGTTCGAGACACAGCTGCTCCACTTTCTGTCCTGCTCTCCGCTATGGCCCGGGAAAACAATGGAACATGGCCCAACTCCTTGGGCCCCTGCACCCACGTAGGAGACCAGGAGGAGGCTCCTGCCTCCTGGTTTTAGATCAGCACAGCTCCGGCCACTGCGGCCATCTGGGGAGTGAACCATCACATGGAAGACCTCTCTCTCTCTCTACCTTGCCTCTTTCTGTGTTAATTCTGACTTTCAAATAAATAAATAAATCTTTAAAAAAAAAATGAAGGAAGGATTAACATGGAAAGCACTCCACACAGCAGACTCCTAGAATGACTTTCGCAGTAAATAATATTCTGACCTCAGAATCAATCCATAAGGCTTCCCACTCAGGCTGAAAGGCTTGTAGGAGTATCTCAGGCATGAAAAGCCAAGACTCAGTGGGGGGAAAAAAACAAACCCTACACGGAGGATCTCTGCGAGACCTGAAAGGAAAGGAAGGGTCATCAAAGGAGACACTCTTCTCTGAAGGGTGAGGATAACATTCTCTTTGCTTATGGCTGTGTCCAAATACCAAGGGAGTCTAAGGTCACTAAAGGCCTCCATAGTCCTGGCATACTATGACAAGAGCCTCAGATGATCACTGATGTCATAGAAAGAGTGTTAATTGTTAAAGGAACAGTAGTCACTGTGCACTAGCTCCCCAGGTAGGACCTCTGTCCCTACTGAATTGCAATATGAGAACTGACTGCAAATCCTCTCCACATACTGTACTCTATTGTGTGTGGACATGGGGCGAATTGTTGAACTCTATGATTAGCATAGCGACAGTCCTCTATATATAAAGTCACACTAAAAATGATCCATAATGAAGAAGATGAGAGAGGGAATGGGAGGTGGGAGGGGAGCAGGGTCGGGAGCATAGGGGAAAGAACCACTGTATTCCTAAAGTTGTATCTATGTAAAAATGCATTCATTAAATAAATAAACAAGAAAGTAAGTGGAAGAGAAAGTTTAAAAAATAATAATAATAAAATAAAATAGCTGTCCTACAGTCCTACTGTCCTATTATTAAAAAAAAAAAAAAAAAAAAAAGACTGAGAGATGTATATGAGTCAAACTGTCCAGACTACAACAGTCAGGGGTGGGTCAGGCAGAAACCATGAGTCAGGAGCCAGAAACTTCCATCTGCGTTTCCCACTTGGCTAATCCTCCATGGAGCCAAAGCACTTAGACCATGCTCTGCTCCATTCCCAGGTGCATTAGCAGGGAACTAGACCAGAAATAGAGCAGCCAGCACAAGAACTAGCATCTGTGGCTGGCACTGTGGCTCACTTGGCTATTCCTCCACCTGCGGCGCCAGGACCCTGAGTTCTAGTTGCAGTTGGAGCACCAGATTCTAGTCCCAGTTGCTCCTCTTCCAGTCCAGCTCTCTGCTGTGGCCCGGGAAGGCAGTGGAGGATGGCCCAAGTGCTTGGGCCTTGCACCCACATGGGAGACCAGGAGGAAACACCTGGCTCCTGGCTTCGGATCAGTGCAGCACGCCGGCCGTAGCAGCCATTTGGGGGTGAACCAATGGAAAGGAAGACCTTTCTCTCTCTCTCTCTCTCTCTCTCTCTCTCTCTCTCTCTAACTCTGCATATAAAAGGAAAAAAAAAAGAGCTAGCATCTGTTGCATGATGCAGATTAACCAGATTTTCTAACATTTCCCAGAGAGAACATGTATCCTCCTAATCAAAATGTATGTGTACCAGGTATCAATTATTTTTAAAACACTGAAATAGCTGGCACCGTGGTTCACTTGGCTAATCCTCCACCTGTGGCGCTGGGACCCCGGTTCTAGTCCCAGTTGGGGCGCCAGGTACTAGTCCCAGTTGCTCCTCTTCCATTCCAGCTTTCTGCTGTGGCCCAGGAAGGCAATGGAGGATGCCCCAAGTGCTTGGGTCCCTGTACCCACATGGGAGACCAGGAGGAAGCACCCAGCTCCTGGCTCCGGATCAGCGCAGCGCCAGCCATAGCAGCCATTAAGGGAGTGAACCAATGGAAGGAAGACCTTTCTCTCTGTCTCTCACTGTCTATAACTCTCTCACTGTCTCTCTAATTCTGCCTGTCAAAAAAAAAAAAAAAAAAAAAAAACCACTGAAATAAAATCTGGCACTAATTTTGAAAACAATTTTAATGTAACATTTTCTCTATTAAAACTACCAGTAGGGGCCTGAGCTGTGGTACAGCAGGTTGACACCCTGGCTTGAATCACCAGCATCCCATATGGCGCCAGTTCTAGTCTCGGTTGCTCCTTTTCCAATCCAGCTCTCTGCTATGGCCTGGGAAAGCAGTAGAAGATGGTCCAAGTCCTTGAGCTCCTGCAACCATGTGGCAGAACCAGAAAAAGTTCCTGGCTCCTGGCTTTGGAGAATTTATTTATAAGAATTGACTGCAAATCCTCTCCCCATTCTGTAATCTATTTGTTGTGCGTGGGCATGGGGCAAACTGTTGAAATCTATGATTAGCATAGAGATGGTCCTCTATATATAAAGTCACACTAAAAATGATCCATAATGAAGAAGGAGTTGAGAGAGCGAATGGGAACGGGAGGTGCAGCTCTGGCAGTTGCAGCCATCCAAGGAGTGAACCAGCAGATAGAAGACCTCTCTGTCTCTACCTCTCTCTGTAACTCTGTCTTTCAAATAAATAAAAAATATAAATCTTTAAAAAAAAAACTAGTAGTAAATATTTAATATAAAAACATTGATCCCTTGCATTTGTTTTGGTTTGTGACAACAGTTTGGGTATCCAACAAAGGCCGATGGATTGGGAATTTGGTCCCAAAAGTATTGTTAATGATTAATGAATTAATGTTCACTGTTGACAGCTGAAAGGTGAAGGGTAAAGACCAGTTAAGCTGCCACCTATAATCCTGGCATCCCATAAGGGCACCAGTTCAAGTCCTAGCTCCTCCACTTCCAAATCAGATCCCTGCTAATGGCCTGGATAAAGCAAGAGAAGATGCGTTGGGTCTCTGCCACCCATATAGGAGGCCCTAGCTCCTGGCTTTGGCCTGGCTCTACCCTGGTCACTGCAACCATCCACAGAGTAAACCAGCCAACAGATGATCTAGCTCTTCCTCTCTATATATAACTGAATTTCAAATAAATAAATAAACTTTCTTTAAAAAAAAGCATTCTCTGACTGCTCTGCTCTATTGACCTTTCTTTATTCCCTGTCCTGTATTCCCTGACTCTTCTCTTCCCCGGGGCTTTCTATTCTCTGAGACACAATACTGAAATTAGGCCAACTACCAATTCATGGCCTCTAAATGTTCAAGGAAAACATTCAGGTCAAAATCTAGTAGCTACTAGGCCCTCAATACAAGCAGTTAGCCAAATTGTGAATGGAAGCAAAAGTTCTTGGAAGAAATCTAAAAGGCTACTTCAGTGAAAATAAAAATGAAAGGAAGTAAATTGGCTTTATCAGTGATGCAGAGAAACAGTAAAACAAAACAATCAGAATATTACCTTAAGCCAAAAGACTAAGCTTAAGCAAGGCTCTAACTCTCTTCAATTCTATTAATGTTGAGCAATGTGGGGAAGCAGTGGAAGAAACATTTGAAACTAGTACAAGTTGGTTCATAAGATTTCAAGAAAGATGTCAACTGTAGAAGTGTACTTCTGTAAAGAAGTAAGTGCTACTGAAATGCTAAAGCCAGAAGATCTAGCCAAAATAAATCATAAAGGTAGCTACACTAAATAATAAATGTTCAGGATAAATCAGTCATCTGGACCTTCACAGCTACAGAATTCAATACCTTGTTCCAAAGGCTCAAAGACAGGTTGACTCTTAGGCACTAATGGACTTGTGAATTTAAATTGAAACCACCGTTAATTTACCAGTCTGAACTCCTAGTCCCTAAAGGTTAAATATACTAAATCTGTTCTGCCTGTGGTCTGCAAGTACAGACAAGAGACCAGAATGACAATAAATGTTTACTAAAAGGTTTGTTGAATATTTTAAACCATTATCAAAACACGCTATTCAGAAAAAGATTCTTATCAGGGCCAGTATTATGGTGTAGCAGGTGAAACTTCCGTTTAAAATGCTGGAATACCATATGGGCACAAATTTCTGTCCTGGCTGCTCTATGTCTGACCCAACTCCGCGTTAGCAGCTTGAGAAAGCAGTAGAATGCAGCCTAAGTGCAGGGCCCCTGCCACAAATATGGGAGATCCAGATAAAGCTCCTGGCTTCAGCCTGGCCCAGTCCTGGCCATTGCAGCCATTTGGAGAGTCAACCAGTAGATGGAAGGTATTTCTCTCTTTTGTCTCTCTCTGTCTCTGTAACTTTGCCTTTCAAATAATAAAATACATCTTTCAAAAAAACAAAATGTATTTCTTAGCAAGACTTGGAAGTTAGAATTACTGCTTGATTCATAGGCTACAAAATGAACCCTGTATTAGCAGGCATGAAAACCACAATCTCGTTATCGAGATGTTATAATCGGTGTTCCTTGATTACCAGGCAGATTGTCAATGAGCAATAATATTTTGCTAGTAATCTTTTTTTAATATTTATTTATTTGAAAGTCATAGAAAGATATCTTTCATCTACTGATTTACTTCTCAGGTGGTCCCAAGTGCCAACGCTGGGCCAGACCAAAGCCAGGAGCTTAGCATTTCATCTGGATCTTCCATGTAGGTGCAGGGGTCCAGGTATTTGATTCATCTTCCCCTGCTTTTCCCCTGCTTTTCCAGGCACACTAGCAGGGAGCTGCATCACAAGTGGAGCAGATGGATCTTGAATGGAAGCCCAAATGGTATTTCTGTGAAACAGAAACAAGCAACAGCTTAACCAGTTAACCCCATAATGCCTGCCCCAAGAAATACATTTTGTAAGACTATAACAAAGATAGATAGTGATTCATAAGATAGAACTGAAGAAAATAAAACTTAAAACTTCTCTGAAAATGATTATCCATTAAGATAACTGATGAGCAGAAGACATCATTACATCAATATTCACAAGAGTTTGGAAGAAGCTGATTTCAATTCCCACAAGTAACCTTGAGGGGTTCAAGACCTGATTTGATGAAATAACTGCAGATGTGATGAAAACAGCAAGAGAACTAGAATTAGAAGTGGAACCTGATTTATATTTAAACTTCCATAATTTCATGATAAAACTTTACCCAAGAAGTGTATACTCAGGGTAAATATCCTTGTACATACTAAAAGGTCAATAAAACATTTATGGGGCTGGTGCCGTAGCACAGTAGGTTAATCCTATGCTTGCAGTGCCAGCATTCCATATGGGAGCTGGTTCTAACCATGGCTGCTCCTCTTCCAATCCAGCTCTCTGCTGTGGCCTGGGAAAGCAGTAGAAGATGGCCCAAGTGCTTGGGCCCATGCACCCCTGTGGAAGACTGGGAAGAAACATCTGGCTCCATATCAGTGCAGCTCTGGCCATTGCAGCATCTGGGGAGTGAACCAATGGAAGGAAGACCTTTCTCTCTATTTCCCTCTCACTGTCTATAACTCTACCTCTCAAATATATAGATAAAATCTTAAGAAAAGAAAAAAGACATTACAGCATTACAAAAACTGCTAGAGGAACATCAAAGTTCTCCTGCTGGTATATAACCAAATGCTGAAATCTTGCATGAAAATGTCAATCAATCTGGAAGAGACTTAATGGTTGACCTAACCCTGACCAGGCAATATTCATAAACAGTGAGGCAACACTTTTCATCACCAAAAAGACTACAATTAACTGACGGCTAAGATCACTGATATTTTTAAAATTAAGCATGTTTTAAAAACACGTACATAGTTGTTTTAAACACAATGAAACTGCAACACAAACAAGCTGCAGTACCATGTAAACCATTTATATGTACTGCAAACCAATAAAAGAATGAAGTAACATATAAGAGTTAAGATAAAAAAAAAAAAATAGGGACTGGTGTTGTGGTGAAATGGGCTAACCCACTGCCTGTAATGCTGGCATCCCATATGAGGACCTGGCTGCTCAACTTCCAATCCATCACCTTGCTAATATGCCTGGGAAGAAGCAAAGGATGGCCCAAATCCTTGTGCTGCACCCATAAGGAGATCCAAAAGAAGTTCCTGGCTCCTGGCTTCAGCTTGGCCACAGCTGCGCAGCCATTTGGGGAATGAATCATCAGATGGAAAATATGTCTCTTTCTCTCTGTAACTATGCCTTTCAAATAAACAAAATAAATCTTTAAAAAACAGAATGAAAGAAGGGAAAAAACAGAGTATCAGGGACTGTTTTGTGCACATGGGGTAAGACTCCATTAGGATGCCCATAACCCATATCAGAATGCCTAGTTCAACTCCCAGCCTCAGTACTCAGATCACTGCCACCCATGACAGACCTGGAGAGAGTTTCAAGTTCTTGGCCCAGCCTTGTTTATTGTGGTCAATGTCATTTTATATGAAAGAAAATTTAAAAATATTTATTTTCTAAAAAAAGTGTTAAAATCACATTTATAAGAAAAGTTGACATGACCAGTGCTATGGATAGTGGTTAAGCTGCTGCTGTAACACAGGCATCTCATGTGGGTGTCAGTTGAGTCTTGGCTGCTCCAAATCCAATTTAGCCCCTGGCTAATGACCTGGGAAAAGCAGTGGAAATAGCCCAGTTGTTTGGGTCCCTATCATTCACTTGGGAGACCTGAATGAAGCTCCTGGCTACTGGCCTCAGCCTAGCCCAGCCCTGGTGGCCATCTGGGGAGTGAATCCTCTCTTTATGCATTCTTGCCTTCCTTTCAAATAAATAAATCTTAAAAATAAAAATTGTAACTATAACTCTGACTTTCAAATAAATAAACAAATCTTTAAAAAAAGAACCAAATGACACATGAGAGACCAAGAAATGTCAAAAATCCAAGTCTTTTTGTTTGTTTGTTTCAGTTAAAATTTCATTGGTTCACTCTGCAAATGGCTACAACATTCAGCTCTGGGCCAAGGCAAATCCAGGAACTGAGGGCTTAAACTAGGTCTCTCATATGAGTAGCAAGGGCCCAAGAACTTCCACAGCTTTTTTCAGGTCATTAGCAGGAGCTGGATTGGAAGTAGAGCAACCAGGACTCAAAGCACCCATATGGGATGCAAGGTCCCAGGTGGTTGCTTTATTCTCTGTGCCATAAAGCTAGTCCCTTAACTTTTTTTCATATAAATTTTTGAAAATAATATCACAAAACTGCCAACTGTTTAAAATTAGCAAGGACACAGAAAGAGAAAACAGTAAGTTTTGAGGTATTTTTGCTAAAATTAACATCACTAAAAGAGTTGTTAGCTTAATCAAAAAAAATACAGATAGGATTCAATAAGCCCATAAAAAGTACCTACTTTTATTCTGAATGTGAGTTTTCCATCTACAAAATTATTTAAAGTAACACCTCAATTATTGCTATGTCTATTCTGTACTGTTTTTTAAGCATACACTGCATTTTTTTTGTAAAAATGATACTTTGGTCTTTTTTTCCATGCATTTCCAGGCAACTCAAAAGCAGGACTGTAGCATAACAGATATATTATGAAAAAGTTATACCGAATTTATATTCTGAATGTCCTAGAACAGAATGCTAAAAGCTATAAAGCAATACAACTGTACTTATTTTCCATTTCAAAGCTACATATTGTACATTGTATACCACATCCAACATACTACTATCTAAATTTGAGGCAAACTGGAATATTGTGTCCTATTCATATCATTTGCACATTCCTTAGGTTTATTTCTCCAACTGCACTTTTTTAAAAACTATTGTGAATTTGAAATTTTTTTTAAGATTTATTTATTTATTTGAAAGTCAGAGTTATATATAGAAAGGAGAGGCAGAGAGAGAGAGAGAGGTCTTACATGTGCTGGTTCACTCCCAGCTGGCTGCAACAGCCAGAGCTACGCCAATCTGCAGCTAGAATTTCCCATGGGTGCAGGTGCCCAAGGACTTGGGTCATCTTCAACTGCTTTCCCAGGCCATAGCTGAGAGCTGGATCAGAAGTGCAGTAGCCGGGTCTCCATCTGGTGCCCACATGGGATGTGGGCATTGCAGGTGGCAGCTTAACCGCTATTGCTATAATCTTGTAATAGTTTTGATATGTTTTAAATTTTCTTAAAGATTTATTTATTTGTTTATTTGAAAGGCAGAGTCCCACAGAGAGACAAGGAGAGACAACGAGAAAGAGAGAGACATTTCTTCCATTTGTTCCGTCCCCAGATGGCCACAACAGGTAAGCAGGGCCAATCTGAAGCCAAGTACCAGATTCCGTTAGGTCTCCCATGTGGATGCAGGGGCCTAAGCACTTGGGCTATCCTCTGCTGTTTTTCCAGACACATTGGTTGTTATGCAGCCAGTGCTCAAATCAACATCTATGTGAGATTCCAGCCTCCAGACAGAGGCTTTACCTGCTACACCACAGTGCCAGCTTCTGTAATGTTTTCAATGATTCTGGTTGACCATCTATATGACATCCTTACCATTCTTCTAAAAATGCATATAAGGAAGAAATAGCTTTCTTTATTGTTTTTCAGTGTCAAAAATATTAAGGCATTAAGTAAATCCAGCATTCAGAAAAAGTTAACACACCACATCTGACTTGAACAGACTACATTCAAAGACAACTCTAGCACTTGACAGGCTAACAGAAAATAATCATTAAGCCCTTGGAGTATTCTGCCTGTTAATAATTTTTCATCTTAAGACTTTGTGTGTCACCCCAAAGAATATATACTAACATGAAATTTATAGTGAGGACTTGAGACTGCATGTTATTAGATCTTTTTCAGCAGTAATCAGAGACTGAATAACTAATAACTAAGGTTAGCTGGGCAGGTACTCAATATCTGCATGACAATGGTAAGTACACTTGTTACATTATTTGCAGGGAAAATCATGTGCTATTCACACTCCTACCTCAGCAAAGAGTAATGGAATTTTTAGATTCCTAGACTCTTTTCTATAAACATTTTTCCCATGACAATTTTAATCTGAATTTTCACTATTAAATACTGTAACCATGAGTATAACTGTTACTTGAGTAGAGTTCTTTCAATGAATCATTATTTTGAAAGTGGTTTGAGGAATACCCCAAACAAATATAATCATTAAAAAGCATTTATTTAACATTTTAATGTTAATGAGTTCTAAGTCCTACCATTAAGTCATACATAATCTTTACTACCAAGATAATCTATAAAATCTACCTATACCTGGAAAAAGGAAATATTCTTAGTAGTCATAAATCCAGAAAACTTTGGGCTTTTCTCTAGAAGCTGTTTCCACTAAAAGTCTTAGAAAACATGATGTTACAAACCAAGAAAATGTAAAAATCTGAACTATCCATTGGAATTAAGCTATCTGAACAATGATGTACTACTTTTCCCAATGATTTTATTATATTCATCAATAGGAAATTTTTAAAAAAGGCTTTTAAAGAATATTTTTATTTTTTAAAGCCTTATTATTTTTATCTGAAAGGCAGTGTTACAGAGAGATATATATATCTTCCATCTGCTGGATCGATTCCCAGCTGGCCACAACAGTCCAAGCAGCCAGGACTAGAATCAGCACATATATGGGGTGTTGGTGTTTTAAGCAACCCACTGCACTGCAATGCCACTCCCAATATTGTAGTTCATAATTTTTCTGTGCCATGTGCTCTTCTGTTACAGCTGGACAAATAAATATAATGAACCAGTTTTAAAAAATACAGTCAAGGTCTGCTGTTCAGGTCATTCTGCTTATTCTGCAGTCATTTATCAGAAAGTAATACAGCTGCAATGAAATCAATACTTCCACCTTTTCCTGTTCATAAACTATAAAATATTACCTAACAAAATATATTAATGTTTGAAAGTTACTGTGAAAGTCTTAGCATCAGTTTTGTGCTCTGAAGCCCAACCCCAACATTTTTTATCTCTTAATTATTATCCTAAATGTTCTAACTTTTATAGTGCTAATTTAAATTTCAATACTTTTCAATAACCACAGCAAACATGCACACACGTGTGTGTAAACACATATCTGTGAAAATACCACCTACCTTTAAACTAGATTCATAATCTGTGTTCACTTTAAACATTAGCCCAAGACGTAAGTGAATTTCCTTGGCTCGACAAAAGCTGGGGTCAACATAAAGCACATCCTGAAAGGCCTTAATTGCCCTGAAAAATATATGCAAAGGAAACTATTACATTTTTAATGATTACATGTATTTTTACATGTAAAAGAAAAGAAGCTGGCTACCCAGTTTTATTATAAATACTGATTTTTATTATAATAAAATACTGATTTTATTATAAATACTGATTTTTAAAAATAATATCCAGGAATAGTGAAAAGGATTGGAAAGAAAGAAGAAAATTCAGAATAATTTCTTCTCATTTTGTTACTTATTTAACATTATTTAAAGGTTCAAATTAATTTCAGTGTAAATAACTGATTCAAACTTTCCTGAAACAGCTCAGAGAAGGGGTCGGGGTCAGTAGCACAAATTTGGAAAAAGCAACAAGATGATGGTATAGCCCTGATTCCATTATGCTCCTTGAAGTCTACTTAAAAAAGTTTTATTTTTACTTTTCACATTTAGAGACAATTATAAGCAAGTGTGATATAGATGGAGGGAAGCTTTTATTTCTTTCTATGTGAGCTTCCTATATTCTAATGTAATTTATAAAAAAAATCATTCTTGTTTTGACAGCAACTTAATGTCACATTTCCTATAAATAAAAGAACCATGTTAACTTGATACTGTTTCTGGGCTTTCTAATTTAATTCAGTATTAATTGGTCCATCAATCTACCTTTACTTTCGTTTTATACTGTCGTATATCATAATAGAATTTGATAATCAATGAAGAAAATCCAGAGTCTTCTCCCAAGTATACATTACTTAAACCTAGTTGTATTGCCAACTTCTGTAACCTTCTATACTCTTCCCAATTTTAAGTGTTCTAAAAGTCTTGAGATTTCAACATGATAATTACATTCAAAACATTCTTCTTTTTTCTCTCTTTAAATATTACATGTTAAATTACTTGGCTACACCAGATCCTCTGTGTCACTAAATAATCACTTAACATTGGATAAAAACATAAAATCCTATTTCCCAAATCAAAAAAATTAGGGAATTAAACTAAGATATCTGCTATTTCCCAAGTTCAGAATTCAAAATACTTTATAATCTTCAAGAAACTAATACAGATCCAGACTGGTCCCAATCTGTTATTAGTTTGATAAAGCACTTACTACATAACACAGTAGGTGGCTTAATTTTATATATCATTTAAAGCAACACAACTCATGGAGGTGACTGGGATACTAAAAATTTTTTTATCCACATAGGCTATCTAATAAAATTCAGTACAGACATATTGGACTCAATTAAATAGCCCAAAACAAGAGGACAAAGAAAGATAATTACTAGGAGAAACAAAGCAAGTTAAATATTCATTTTTGGGAAACTTTATCAAGTAACCATCAATACAAATTTAACACTGTAATAAACATTCAAGGTAATTTATACAACATGGTAACAAATGTTGGCCACATGGGCACCTGTCTTTGGATTGTCATATAATAGTCAAAATAACAACAAGGCCGGGCCGGCGCCGCGGCTCACTAGGCTAATCCTCCGCCTAGCGGCGCCGGCACACCGGGTTCTAGTCCCGGTCGGGGCGCCGGATTCTGTCCCGGTTGCCCCTCTTCCAGGCCAGCCCTCTGCTGTGGCCAGGGAGTGCAGTGGAGGATGGCCCAGGTGCTTGGGCCCTGCACCCCATGGGAGACCAGGAAAAGCACCTGGCTCCTGGCTCCTGCCATCGGATCAGCGCGGTGCGCCGGCCGCAGCGCGCCGGCCGCGGCGGCCATTGGAGGGTGAACCAACGGCAAAGGAAGACCTTTCTCTCTGTCTCTCTCTCTCACTGTCCACTCTGCCTGTCAAAATAAAAAAAAATAAATAAATAACAACAAGGCCAAAAAAAAGTCTTAATACTTTATAAACTACAATACCTTGTATGCTACTATTACTGTTAATCTTCAATACTGAAGTATATTCCATTGTTTTTATTAATACGAAGTTGTGAACTTAGAATAAGATTACTAGATAATCTGTTTTTATATATCAGAATATTTTACATGTTCCCCACAAAGACCATGATTTACTGCAAACACCTAGTATAAGACAACTTACCAATGAAATGCATTGTAGTAGAAGTAGACCAAACCAAGTCCATATAAAAATGCAGCATTCTGTTTATGTTTGTTTAAAAAAAAAGAAACCTTTAGTATACAATTTTATATCCACTACATAACTTAATAATAAGTCAAGCACATAGATGTTTTACATTCTGAAACTTCTGCATCATATATTAACATGCTTTTTAAACATGTCGAACAGCTAAAATAGAAGCTAAGTAACTTGGAAAATATTTGGGGCTTTTGCTTTGTTTTGTTTTTTGAAGGCATAAAAACAGTAAAGACAGACAAAAAGATCTTTAATCCACTGTTTTATTCCCCCAAAGAGCTACAATAGCCAGGTTGGGCAAGACAAAACCAGGAGCTCCAAATGCAATCCAGCTTTCTCACTTGCATTGGCAGGTCCCTATGAGCCACAACCTGCTGACTCTCTGCCATAGGCATTAGTAGGAACTCAGTTTCTATGAGTATCCCTAAACACAGAGTTTTTCTTTAAATATTTTAAAATTTCTTTTTAAACTCAAGAGTGAGAATGAGAAAGAGAGAAAGCTTCTACCCTCTGGTTCACTCTCTTCTGTCCATCTTCCTCCTTCCCTTCATTCCTTTCTTTTTCCCTCTGAACTCTTTCTCAACCTCCCCTACTTGCTGGTTAAGCACAAGTATCTGTATTTCTTGTTATCGAAGCAAGGGAATGCTGTCCCTTTCTTTCAGAGAGGTATAATTATAAAGGCGCTTTTGTTACTTCTCACCCAAATCTAACCAGATCAAGTCTTTTTGTAAAAGGAATTTTACAGAGAGGTATTGTCAACAACAACTCAAAAGAATATAAGCAAATTTTACTTAGATCCTATGTTGACTATAAATTTATGAGGGGTCTAGAAAGGTTGATGGCAATTGCATGCTATGAAAAAGTATAAAAAGCATTCTGCACCAAATAACTCGTAATAGTCTTTTACAGTATCACTTTTGAAAGGAAGATCTATAAACACATCAATATGAATTACTATATTGAAGACAAAATAACAATTTTTGGAAAGCTTTGGTGGAATGATGGCAAAATAACTGATGCTTTAGTAAAACTTTATGGGTACACTGCCCCAAAAAAATGAGAAGTTTAAAAATGGATGCTGATGATGTCAGAGATGAAGCCCACAACAGCAGCCCATCCACATCCACTATAGAAGAAAAAACTGTCCTCTTTCTGTCCTCAAATTGAAAGGGACTAATTATTATCAGCAAGAAAAAAGTCAACATGATACACATTTCAAAGTTCAATTTATAGAATTTTGGCTGAAAAATTAAAGTGCTGCAAACTCTGATTAACGGATGCCAGAGGTGCTGCAGGAAAGAACAAAGCTTTCAATGGAAACTCTAAACAAGTGGGATTAAGACATCAGTTTTTTTTTTAAAGATTTATTTTATTTATTTGAAAGAGTTACAGAGAGAGGTAGAGACAGAGAAAGAAGTCTTCTATCCGTTGGTTCACTACTTAGATGGCTGCAACAGCCAGAGCTGCGCCAATCCAAAGCCAGGTGCCAGGAGCTTCATCGGGGTCTCCCAGGTGGGTGCAGGGGCCCAAGGACTTGGGCCATATTCTACTTCTATCCCAGCAGAGAGCTGGATTGGAAGAGGAGCAGCAAGGATTAGAACTGGCGCCCCTATGGGATGCCAGCACTTCAGGCCAGGGCTTTAAGCCAATGCGCTATAGCACCAGACCAAAAGACATGAAGTTTTTTGAAAATATGGCTTGAACAGTAGGATTCTTAAGACCAAGCACAATTAACAAAGTGGCTACCAAGAGACAGAAGTGTCCCAGTGAAAGCAAAGGTCTTGGCCAGCGCCGCGGCTCAACAGGCTAATCCTCTACCTGCGGCGCTGGCACCCCAGGTTCTAGTCCCAGGCAGGGCGCCGGATTCTGTCCCGGTTGCCCCTCTTCCAGGCCAGCTCTCTGCTGTGGCCCGGGAGTGCAGTGGAGGATGCCCCAAGTGCTTGGGCCCTGCACCCACATGGGAGACCGGGAGGAAACACTTGGCTCCTAACTTCGGATCAGCAAGGTCCGCCGGCCGCAGCGCACCAGCCACAGCGGCCATTGGAGGGTGAACCAACGGTAAAGAAAGACCTTTCTGTCTCTCTCTCGCACTGTCCACTCTGCCTGTTAAAAAAATAAATAAAATAAATAAATAAAAAATAAAAAAAGAAAGCAAAGGTCTTGGCAGTAGTTTTTGAGAAAGGTCAAAACATTTTGCTTGTTGAATCCCTGAAGGAACAAGTAAGATAACATTTGTTTATGATTATATGCTTTGAGAAAGTCAGTTAAGGCTTTAACAGACAAAAAGACTCATGAACCCTTCAGGATAATTCTTTTGATTCTTCCTCTAAATAATCAAGGGAAATTTTGACATCCTTTTGTACTTGAATCTTATTTTTTAAGAATTTATTTATTTATTTGAGGGTTAGACTTACAGACAGTGAGAGGGGAGACAGAGAGAAAGGACTTCCTTCCATTGGTTCACTCTCCAAATTGCCACAACAGCTGGAACTGCGCTGATACAAAGCCAGGAGCCACCTTCCTCTAAGATGGCGGTGCAAACTGTTGAAATCTTTACTTAGTATATACTAAATTGATCTTCTGTATATAAAGATAATTGAAAATGAATCTTGATGAAGAATGGGATGGGAGAGAAGTAGGAGAGGGGATGGTTGTGGTGGGAGGGTGGTTATGGGGGGAAAAGCTTTTATAATCCAAAAGTTGTACTTTGGAAATCTGTATTTATGAAATAAAAGTTAAAAAGAAAGTAATTGGGACATTAGAACCAAAACTGTAGGGGCCAGTGCAGTGGCACAGGGGGTAAAGTTGTTGCATGCTGTGTGGAACTGAATATGAGTCCGGTTCCCCAGTAAACTACCAGGAAAAGCAATGGAGGATGACATAAGTGCTTCAGCATTGGCAGCCATGGAGAGCACCCAGAAGAAGTTCTGGGCACCTGTTTGCAGCCATTTGGGTAATGAACCAGCAGATAAATTTTGCTCTATATGTCTTCCACTTTCTTCAACTCTGACCTTCTAATAAATAAAATAAATCTTTTTTTCTTTTAAAGATTTACTTATCTGGGGCCAGCACTGTGGCACAGCGGGTTAATGCCCTGGCCTGAAGAGCCGGTATCCCATATGGGTGCTGGTTCAAGACCCGGCTGCTCCACTTCTGATCCAGCTCTCTGCTATGAACTGGAAAAGCAGCAGAAGATGGCCCCTACACCCATGTGGGAGACCACAAAGAAGCTCCTGACTCCAGATCAGCAAGCCCCAGCTATTGTGGCCAATTGGGGAGTAAACCATCTATGGAAGATCTCGCTCTCTCTCTGCCTCTCCTCTGTGTAACTCTGACTTTCAAATAAATAAATCCTTTAAAAAATTTACTTATCTGAAAAGCAGAATTGAGTTTGGAGTGGGGGGGCGTGGAGCACACAGAGGAGAGACAGACAGAGAGCAGTCTGAGACCCAATGGTTCACACCGAAAGCTTCTTCCCACATGGGGGCAGGGACTCAAATACTTGGGCCACCTTCTGCTGCTTTCCCAGGCACATTTTTAGGGAGCTGAAACAGAAGTGGAATAGCCAGAACCCAAACCAGTGTCCATATGAGGGCACCGAGGCTGTAAGGTGCTGCTTTACCTACTATGTCACAGCACTACCCAAAATAAAATAAGTATTAAAAAAAAAAAAATAGAGACAGTACGTCACATTGGTAGGATGGCTATTATGAAAGAAAGCTAAAAGATAACAAGTTTTGAACCTCAAATATAGTGATTAGACTACAAAATAGTGCATATAGTCTTTACTGACAATAGTAGATAGATTCCTCAAAAAAATTTCATACAGAACTCAACCAGCTAATCTAATTATACAACTTGAGAGTACATATATAATTAAATTAAATACAATCTTTTTCTTGAAGAAATATCTACGGGGCCAGCATTGTGGTATAGAGGGTAAAGCCACCATATGCGACTCCAGCATTATACACTGGCACTGGTTCCAGACCGATCACTCCACTTCTGATTCAGCTCCGTATTAAAGGGCCTGAGAAAGCAGTGGGAGATGGCCGAAGTGCTTGGACCCTTGCACCCACATAGGAGATCCAGAAACAACTCCTGTCTCCTAGCTTCAGCCTGGCATAGCCCTGGCCTTTGCAGCCATTCGGTAAGTAAACCAACAGATGGAATATCTCTCTCTTTCTGATTCTCCCACTCTCTCTCTCTGTAAAGCCTTCAAAATAAACAATAATAAGTCTTTATATGTTGAAAAAAAGAAATATCTACACTTGGATGTTCATTGCAGCATGAAAACAATCTAAATATCTATTATTCTGTTACTATAATATACTATATTACTATAATATACAGATACATACACAAAGCAAAACTATTTACCAAACAAATATACAATGAAATACTGATACATTTATAAACTGATCTGAAGGATCTTCCTCCCATCATATCATAGGCTCCAGGGCTCAAACAGCTTAGAAGGAGCACCCATGGATAGCTGGCTGGGATAGCAGCAGCCTCCCTATGGATTACAACAGAGCAGGGTAGAATGGAACCTCCACACTCAGCAACTGTGAACCAGTAGATGGCAGACTTCTCTCTCTCTCTCTGCCTCTGCTTCTGCCTCTCTCTAACATTGCCTTTCAAATAGTTAAGTCTTTAAAAGGAAAAAAAAATGTACCATTCCTGTATCTTCTAGGAATTCTATTACTATAAATCTGAAGTATAAATCTGATAGCCTGAAAAAACCACTAAGGAAATAACAAAAAGAAAAGGTAATTATACTAATACATGTAAAACTTCACTTAATAAGCAATTAAAATAAAGCAATTAAACAGGAAGAAAAGGCAAAAAAACACATTAGGTAGAAAATAATTGGAAAACGTAAATTTAATGACACAAATTATCAGACGTAAAATAATCCAATAATGATGAGGGAAGTACTCAAGCTAAAATTGAAAGATCAACTGAGTTTGCTTCAGAAGACTAATTTAGATTCAGAGAAATAAGTAGATTTTAAGGACAAAGTTGAATACCATGCGCACAGTAATAAAAAAATACAGTAAAAACTGGCAACTCAGTATTACACCTCAAGATGAAAACTGTTATTAGAAGCAAGTCAGAATGTTTTATAATTCCCTTCAAAAGAGACAAAGAATTTACAAATGTAAATGCATTAAACAAGAAAGCATCAAAATACATAAATCAAAAAGACTATTCAGAAGAAAACAGAAAATGTATCCATATGAGTCAGAAACTTTAGCACCACACATTCCATTACATAAAGAGCAACTAAAGGAAAGATGAACTTCAAAAAAACTATTTGAACAAAGCATTTAACATTTATTTGCAAAAAACTTCACCCAATTAAAACAGAATAGTCATTCTTCTCAAAAGTACATTAAATATCCTCCATTGTAAACCATAAAAGAAATTACAAAATTCATTCTTTAAAATGGAAAAAATTAGAAAATAAAAAGTAAGAAACTCACAAATGTCATAAACAACATATATCTTTTTTTTAAAGATTTATTTATCTGGACCCACATTGTGGTGTAATGGGCAGGGACACCTGAGATGCCAGCATTTGATACAGGTACTTGGTTCATGTCCCAGTTGCTCAGTTTCTGATCCAGTACCCTGTTAATGGCCTGGCAAAAGCAGCAGAAGATGGCCCAAGTCCTTCGGCCCCAGCTACCCATGTGGGAGACCTAAATGAAGCAACTGACCTTTGGCTTCAGCCTGGGCCAGTACTAGGTATCTAGGGAGTGAATTTGCAGATGGAGGATTCTCTGTGTGTGTTTTTCCCACTCTGTAAGTAACTCTGACTTTTAAAATAAATTTGAGGATCTAGCACAGTGGCATAGCGGGTAAAGCCACTGCCTGCAGCACTGGACTCTCATATGGGTGCTGGTTCAAGTCCCAGCTTCTCCACTTCTAATCCAGCTCTCTGCTATAAACTGGGAAAGCAGTAGAAGACGGCCCAAGTCCTTGGGCCCCTGCACCTATGTGGGAAGACCTGGAGGAAGCTCCTGGCTCCTGGCTTCGGATTGGCACAGCTCCGGCCGTTGCAGCCATTTGTTGGAGTACATGCACCAGGTTGTGAGCTGCCCCAACCCCAACTACTGTGAGCATTAGAGATGTTAACTTGTGGTTGATAATTTCTCCATCTCTCTACTCTCTCTGCTCTCTCTTTCTTTCAAATAAAAAAAGTGAACTCAGGGCCGGTGTTGTGCTGTAGTAAATTAATCCTCCACCTATGGCACTGGCATCCCATATGTGTGCCATTGGGAGTCCTGGCTGCTCCTCTTCCTATCCAGCTTTCTGCTATGGCCTGGGTAAGCAAGGACTTAGGATGGCCTAAGTCCTTGGGACCCTGCACTCACATGGGAGACCTGGAAGAAGCTCCTGGCTCCTAACTTTGGATTGGCTCAGCTCTAGCCATCGCAGCTATTTGTAGAGTTACTGTCTGTAACTCTACCTCTCAAATAAATAAATAGGGGCCGGCGCAGTGGTGCAGCAGGTTAGAGCCCTAGCATGATGCATCGGCATCCCATAACGGCGATGGTTCTAGTCCCAGCTGCTCCTCTTCTGATCCAGCTCTCTGCTAAGGCCTGAGAAAGCAGTAGAAGATGGCCCAAGTCCTTGGACCCCTGCACCCATGTGAGAAGACATGGAGGAAGCTCCTGGCCCCTGGCTTCAGATTGGCTCTGGCTGTTGCAGCCATCTGGGGAGTGAACCAGCGGATGGAAAACCTCTCTCTCTCTCTCTCTCTCTCTCTCTCTCTCTCTTTCTCTCTCTCTTTCCCTGCCTCTCCTCTTTCTGTGTAACTGAATTTCAAGTAAATAAATAAATCTTTAAAATAAACAAATCTTTAAAATAAATAAAATCTTAAAAAAAGTGAACTCAAAATTATTTTTCTTAATAAAAGGAAAAAGAGTATCAATAATGACAGACAAAAGAGAATTTACACACCCCTCTAAAACATAGTTTATGGATTCATCATTACATTCAGCCTTCCACACCTAAATGGCAACAAAATTCAACAAATCAGATACAAATATTGGAGGGAAAAAAACACTGGGTTTGTACTTTAATATGTACAGACTCTTTCCCTTATCATTATCTCCCAAACAATGCAATATAAATTATAATGTATCACTATATTGTGTTAGGTAATATGTCTACATGTAATTTAAAAGTTCTTATACATATGCACCTATCTATAAGAAAATATGGAAATGTAGTATCTGAATGGTGTCCTAGTCTCCTTCCTCTGTAGATACAGCCCCATAACTGCAAACACATTTCCTTCATTTATAGTTCTTTTTTATTATTATTATTATTATTTGACAGAGTTAGACAACGAACAAGAGAGACAGAGAGAAAGGTCTCCCTTCCGTTGGTTCACCCCCAAAATGGCTGCTACAACTGGAGCTACGCTGATCCGAAGCCAGGAGCCAGGTGCTTCTCCTGGTTTCCCATGTGGGTGCAGGGCCCAAGGACTTGGGCCATCCTCCACTGCACTCCCGGGCCACAGCAGAGAGTTGGACTAGAGAGGAGCAACCAGAACTAGAACCCAGCGCCCGCTGGCACTGCAGGCGGAGGATTAACCAAGTGAGCCACTGCGCAGGCCCCTCATTTAGAGTTCTAAAATACACTGTTTTAGTCTAGATTCTAGTCATGAAACTATCTTAACAGGTCATCAAAGAAGGAGGTACCTTTCTCTGAAGGGAGGAGAGAACTTTGACCTTGTCTTAGACGTTGTCTAAATATGATCAGAGTCGGCAAACTCAGAAGGCCTCCATAGTCTTGGCAACTCATGACAAGAGCCTAGGGTGATTACTAATGTCATAAACAAGAGTGTCAATCTGTTAAGTCAACAACAGGAGTCACTGTGCACTTACTCCTCATGTAGGATCTCTGTCCTAAATGTGCTGTACATTGTGATTTAATGCTATAACTAGTACTCAAACAGTATTTTACACTTTGTGTTTCTGTGTGGGTGCAAACTGTTGAAAGCTTTACTTAATATATGCTAAATTGATCTTCTGTATATAGAGATAACTGAAAATGAACCTTAATGTGAATGGAAGGAGAGAGGGGGCAGGAGAGGGGAGGGTTGTAGGTGGGAGGGAAGTTAAGGGGGTGGGGGAGCCATTGTACTCCATAAGCTGTACTTTGGAAATTTATATTCATTAAATAAAAGTAAAAAAAAGAAACTATATCTTTTTACAAACTTTAACAAAGGATAGAAAGTTTTCTGGGCTTTTATTTTGTTGCTTTTTTGGAACCAATTTTTGTTTGCCTCTGAAGTATTACTTAGATTCTCTTTTTCCAATAAAAAATGCCACCAGAAAAGCGCATTAAGAGAGGAATGATGTTTGGCAAGGTGGATTCCTAAGGACAACCATACTTACTATCAGAGTTCCTAAGTTCAAGTTTTAAATTAAGCTTCCTGCTATCTGTGCACCCTGGAAGTAGGTGACTATTCCAGTGCTTGGATCTCTGTAATCCATGTGACAGACCTGGACTGAAATCTCAGCTCCTGACCTTAGCCTGTTTCAGCCAAGCTCTAGCTGAGAGTGAACCAGCAGATGAAATGAGATCTCAATCACTCGCTCTCATGCTCTCTCCCCCGCCCCCTCAGTTGCTTATAGTTGGAAAGAGGTCTCTTCATCACTGATCACCCTAAGAGGTACTATTCTTTTTTCTTCTCTGTCACTTGTGGGCAATTCTCTGGCCCACTCATTATAGATATTTCTCTCTGTGTAGGATAGCCAGTACTTACATATAAGTTATGTTTATTCCATCACCCTTAAACAAATTCTGTTCTTATCTGCATACTTTTCAGGCTAAGCTTAGAATTATATCTATGTGAGATAGGATGGGAAATTAAATTGTACATGCCCACAAGAAGTTTCAGCCCCAAAAAGCGCTGGCTGTTGCAGGATTCAGGGAATGAAAGAGAGGAGGAGAGACATCTCTGTCTCCATCTCCTTTAGTGTTTTTCAAATAAATAAAATTAATTAAAATAACAAGAAATTGGACATAATATGTTCATACAAAAATTAGCTTTTCCCTTTTCTGTCTCTTCCTTAGAACCAGTATTTTATCATTTATAAAATCAGATGATAAAGAAAAACAAAATTGGGTTTGTACTAACCTTCCAATAGTCAGCCTGTAAACTGTAATATTTCTGATATGCAGATAATGCTGGAAAAAGGAAAATAATATTAGTCACTTTATATCATTTAAAAATCCACAATAAAATATCAAACATTTTAATATGGTCAATTCTACCCATTTCTCAACAATGTAAAATTCAAGATCTAACAACTTAATCAGATATACAAAAATCATAAGCTAACTTACTCATGCATTTAACACATGTAAAATATCAGCAAATACTTGAACCAACTTGACAATCTCCAGGAATTAAAACTCAAGAATTTTTTTTTTTTTTTTTTTTTTTTTTGGCCAGGCAGAGTGGACAGTGAGAGAGAGAGACCGAGGGAAAGGTCTTCCTTTTTCAGTTGGTTCACCCCTCAATGGCCACTGCGGCTGGCGCACTGTGCTGATCTGAAGCCAGGAGCCAGGTGCTTCTCCTGGTCTCCCATGCGGGTGCAGGGCCCAAGCACTTGGGCCATCCTCCACTGCACTCCCGGGCCACAGCAGAGAGCTGGCCTGGTAGAGGGGCAACTGGGACAGAATCCAGCGCCTCGACTGGGACTAGGGCCTGGTGTGCCGGTGCCACAGGTGGAGGATTACCCTATTGAGCCACAGCACCAGCCAAGAATATTTCTAATAATTATACATTATAACAAATATAGTTTTTTAAACATGAAATTCACTTCCCTGAAAAATAAAAACTCAGCCAACTAAAGAACAAAGTTAATGCTTATCTGATACTTCTTTTCACATCTTATTCAACTACTTCAATTTAATTCCAAAATTTTCCCTTATCTCATAACTTATCTAAAGGGTACAAAGTTGTAAATCACATAAAGTAGCTCCTGTCAGTCTTAAAATTAAAGTAAAATAAGACACATGTAATAAAAAAATTTAAAGAAATAAATTACATAACTATATATATATATATATAATTTTTTTTTGACAGGCAGAGTGGACAGTGAGAGAGAGAGACAGAGAGAAAGGTCTTCCCTTTTGCCATTGGTTCACCCTCCAATGGCTGCGGTGGCCAGAGCGCTGCAGCCGGTGCACCGTGCTGATCCGACAGCAGGAGCCAGGTGCTTCTCCCTGTCTCCCATGGGGTACAAGACCCAAGCACTTGGGCCATCCTCCACTGCACTCCCGGGCCACAGCAGAGAGCTGGCCTGGAAGAGGGGCAACCGGGACAGAATCCGGCGCCCCAACCAGTATTAGAACCCGGTGTGCCGGTGCCACGCCACAGCTCACTAGGCTAATCCTCCGCCTTGCGGCGCCGGCACACCGGGTTCTAGTCCCGGTCGGGGCGCCGGATTCTGTCCCGGTTGCCCCTCTTCCAGGCCAGCTCTCTGCTGGGGCCAGGAAGTGCAGTAGAGGATGGTCCAAGTACCTGGGCCTTGCACCCCATGGGAGACCAGGATAAATACCTGGCTCCTGCCTTCAGGTCAGTGCAGTGCGCCGGCCATGGCAGCCATTGGAGGGTGAACCAACGGCAAAGGAAGACCTTTCTCTCTCTCTCTCTCTCACTGTCCACTCTGCCAGTCCAAAAAAAAAAAAAAAGTAGACAATAATAAAAAAAAAGTCCACTACTGTCCAAATGAACTTTTCATCTCTTCAGATGAGAACTAAGCAGTTATTTGTTAAAGGTTACTGAGACACTTTTTTAGTTAATTAACTAGGACTAAACATCACCTCAAAGTAAACAATACAAAACATAAAACCTGAAAACAGCAGTAAGAGAGACCAAAGGAACAGCATATGGAACACACTATAGTATGCTCGGGATATGCTTGGAACTATACTGTAATGAATTTCTTATCAGGCATATGCTGATTTAAATGTAATGATAAAGAGATCAAAGTCAAGGAAATATTTTTCAAATATTACTTTCAAAGACAAGACTCAGAGCTTGAAAATTACAACCTTTGATGCTCAAAAGACGGTAGCGAGCATAGAAATAACTTCACTGTATTTGTTAGCTTTCATTTTGTGAACAGTTATCTCCTCTTTATATGGTCGCCAATATTTCTCTTTGCCACTCAGCTCCATACTGCAGAAACTACATTTCAAGCAAAAAGTAAACAACAGGTCTTTTGGTCTATCATGCCCACATTTTCACTGAAAACAAATGAAGCAGACCACAAATATTGATCCCTATAGGCCTTAATTGACTTAACTCCATGACACATTCCATGACCAAACAACTGCTCTTAAAGCAGAGGAATTATTTCAATAGAACTGTATATGCCTACAGCCTTCCAAAAGTACAGATTTCATTCTTGTGGAAAGATTCACATAAGAATACAGAACTTGGAGAAGGCATTTGTACTAACTTTAAAACACCTGCAATCCTGTATTAGAGTACCTGCATTCAACACCTAAATCTAGCTCCTGATTTCACCTTTTTGCTAAAGTGGACCCTGGGAAAGCTTCAGACATAGTTCAAGTACTGGAGTTCCTTCCACCCACATGGTAAATTTGAACTGTGTTCCTGACACCTGGTTTCAGACTAGCTCTATCCTGGTATTCAGGAATTTGAGGAATGAACCAACACATAGGACTGTGCTTGCTCTGTCTCTCTCACTCTCTCTGCCTCTCAAATAAGTTTGTAAAAATTGAAAACAAAAATTATTCTGTCCCTCTCTGCTAAGTGACTAAATTGGTATAGTCGGTGGGGACGAAAGTGGCAGAGATGGTGTAAAAGCAACCTACATGGGAGATCTAGGCTGACTTTAAGCTCACAGATTCAACCATGTCCAGATGCAGTCATTGCAGATATTCAGTCACTGCAGATATTTTGGAAGTAAATCAGAATATGGGTACTCTCTTTGTCTTTGAAAGTAAATCAAATATAAAAATACACAATTTTAAATATATGCATATTATATATAAACTATAAAATATATGAAAATCAAAATATGTAATTTTAAAAGAGAAAACTATGGAAAAAAGCATACGAGTACAATGAAACATTATCACATCAACAGCAAACATGGAAGGAAAGTATCAGAAGAGAAAACAGTAAAAGAAGTAGGAAACCTGAAGAATGATAAGGTGATAAAATTACCACTGTATCTTGTGTTTTAACCTTAGGTGTCTTAAATTACCTCAAAAAAGCAGAGATGGAAAAAACTTATCTCACTAAAATACCAAGAAAACAGGCAATCCAGCAAGACTGTAAACTTTTTATAAATAATTCTTCAACTGAAGTCAAACATCCTGGAAAAAAGGTTGCTTCCAACCATCCACACACAAAGAAATCAAATATATTTGTAACAGGCTTCTATACAGTTATGGATATCCCATGGTGCCCAAAAGTTGACTTCAGAAAATGCTACAGGTAAGGACTGATCCCTGCTTGTAGACTCCCACTACCCTAACTCCATGCTGTCAGCTACAGGGAGCCTAGCCTTAATATTCATAAGGCAGAAACATGGTACATAACCCACTTTCCCCCTCTACAGACACACAATTGAGTGTAGTCAAAGTACTCCAGTGGTATTCTGCAAAAGAATAATGAAGGCAGGCAAATGCACTGATGTAGAAAGCCAAAAAATGTCAGTCCAGCAGCCCTTTGGAGAGTGAACCAATGAAGGAAAAAACTCTCTTAGTCACTCTGGTTTTCAAATAAATAATCTTTAAAAAAAACTTTATTAACAAAAAGAAACAGATTTCATGGATTTAATTTTAATATAATGATACTCTTCTTTATACCACTTTCCCTTCTCACTTCCTCCTTCCCTTTTCTCTTAATCTTTGTGATAAAAATAAATCTTAAAAAAAATCTCAAGGAAAATGAAATGAAAAGTTGATTAAAAAACAAGATTACTAATGTTATGGAATAGGAAATATCAAGCTAGATTTAAAAAGACAAGAAAAAAAAAAAAGATGAGAAGCCAAAACTGAGGCATAGCAGGTTAAGCATCTGCCACCACTTGTGACACTAGCATCCCATATAGGCAAAGGTTCATGTCCCAGCTGCTTTACTTCCTACCCCACTCCCTCCTAACAGCCTGGGAAATGCAACAGAAAATGCCCCTCATACTTAGAACCCTGCCACCCACATGGAAGACCTAGATGAAGCTCCTTACTTCTGGCTTTGGCCTGCCCCAGCATAATCTGGGTAATGGTCTAGTAGATAGAAGCTAACTCTCTCTCTCTTTCTCTCACTGTATTATCTCTCATTCAGATTTTCAAATACATAATTTAAAACAAAAAATCAAGATGAGAAATCCTCAAATACCTAATGGAGATTTTTAAATTAGAATAATAAAACACTTTCAGCAAGCAATTATTATTTTTTGTTTAGTTTTCTTAACTGGTTTGTTTTTTTTTTAACTTTTATTTAATGAATATAAATTTCCAAAGTACAGCTTATGGATTACAATGGCTTCCCCCCCATAACGTCCCTCCCACCCTAACCCTCCCCTTTCCCACTCCCTCTTCCCTTCCATTCACATCAAGATTCATTTTCGATTCTCTTTATATACAGAAGATCAGTTTAGCATACATTAAGTAAAGATTTCAACAGTTTGCTCTCACACAGAAACATAGTGAAAAATAATAGATGATTTTTTAAATGATGATGAAATCAGATCAGACCTATTGTCATGTTTAATCCCAGTGAGAGTCAAGTTGGGAATTGATAATTTCTTCTTTTTTTTTTTTTTTTTTACAGAAGATCAGTTTAGCATACATTAAGTAAAGCTTTCAACAGTTTGCACCCCCATAGAAACACAAAGTGAAATATACTGTTTGAGTACTCGTTATAGCATTAAGTCTCAATGTACAGCACGCTAAGGACAGAGATCCTACATGAGGAGTAAGTGCACAGTGACTCCTGTTGTTGACTTTACAAACTGACACTCTTCAGCAAGCAATTATAAACATACTTTAAAAAAAAAAAGACAAGAAAACTTGGGAAAAGAGAAGACATAAAAGAGAATCAATGTAAATTTTAGCAATGATAATCAATAAAAGAATGCAAACAGCAAACAATCATTTAACTAGGATACAAAATAAGAGAAATGATACAATCTGCACAGTAGAGGAAAAATTAAGACAAAAAATAAACAGAGCCTTTAACAAGAGACAGTGTCTTTACAACCTGAAAAGAAAATCAGAGCTTGTAAATACTCAGTTATATCTTTCACAAATTAGCAAGAAAGAATTCAAGAAACTGCATAAAGCTAAATTCAATATACCAAAACAGAAAGTCACTCAAGTCATACCAAAAAGAAGAAAAAAGATGTTGAAAACTGTCACAAGAATACAAAACACACACACACACAAAATCAGCCAATTTCTCATCTAAAACTATAGAAAAAAGAAACTGCTTATGATGCCTTAATCCCTTGTCACAGTGCCTGGTTCAAGTCATGACTTCCAACTTAAAATCCAACTACAGCTAATGTTTACCCTGGAAAGTGGCAGTATTTGCATCCCTGACACCAATGGAGAAGACCAAGATTAAATTCTACTTTAGGTTTGAACTTTCTCTGAGCAGCAGCAGTTAGCAGGAACAAGGAGTTCTTTGCTTAGGCTGTGGCAATATCACCAACCTCAAGGGGCTGGCAGTTGTTCGAAGAAAATTTTATTTGCTGCTAACAAGTGGAGGAGACAACTGGTGTATGGTACAGATAGGGATGTTATCATCCCCTATTGTAGTACAGGTTCAAGTCTAAGCTCCTTTGCTTTCATTCAAGCTTTTTGTTAATGCTTCTGAAAAGGCAGCAGATGCCATTCTAAGTACCTGCACTGGTACTAAACATGAGGAGGACCTCAATGGAGTTCCTGGTTACATATTCATTGGATTCAACCCTGGCTGTTGTGGTCATATGGGAAGCGAACCTGAAGATCAAAGATCTCATTCCCTCAGACTTTGAAAGTCTGTCATTTTTTCAAAAATAAGTGAAACTTAAAACAAGAAGACACAGTAGGAATGTATAATTCCATGAAGAAATTTGCTCCCCAAAACATACTTTACTATGGTTTTTACAAGGAAGAGTTAGGTAAGTGTTCAAAATGTGAAAAAGAGAACCCAAAGGGCCCTGCCTGCTCAAGCAATGTATGTCTATGCATACTTATGTTTACAATTCTGACTCAGAATTGTTTGTGGTGGTCCAGCCACCCTCTAAGTACAATGTTGTAGCAAGTTTCCTGAAACATGCTCTGGAAAAAAAAAAAAAAAAAAAAAAAGTTCTGGACAGTAAACTGCTTCAGACTCTCCGACTGAGTTCCAATAACCTCTTTTTGCCTGAATCTCATTCTCTTAAGTGATACTGGCTACATAACTGAATATAAAACAGAAAGAACAAATTTTTTTTGTACTTTAATATAAAGCCAAAAAGCTAATGCTTAAGGGCTGATCTGCTGACTTCCTACTTAACCATGTCCTAAGGCCCAAAATGCCTTGTTACTTAAATTCTTTGGCAAAGCTGGAGAACCTAATCACACTAAATCAAATCTTACCACCTAAAGGACCTCAGAGACCACCATGACACACAGGGAAGAAATGTAGTACCCTCAGTCTAGTGACAGGTATTGTTGCCTGACATCAGAGTCTACCAGCTCTTTAGCAATGATGCCATGTCAGCAGCCCCCTCCCTTTAAAAGGGACTCCTCAGCAGTCCCTTTTTAAACCCCAAGACACCCTCACCCAATAGAGTAGTAGCCCCGGAAACCTTGACAAGTGGCACCCTCTCATTAGTCAACAAATTAAATATTCTCTTTCCTTCACCCTAAAACCTTGCCATTTTATTTTTCTTGGAGAGGCAGAGCTACAGACAGAGCTAGAGACAGAGTGAGGTCTTCCAACCACTGGTTCACTCCCCAGATGGCCACCAAAGCTGGAGCTGGGCTGATCAAAAGCCGGGAGCTAGGAGCTTCTGCCAGGTAATGCACATGAGTTGCAGGGCCCCAAGCACTTTGGTAATCTTCTACTGTTTTCCCAGACCTTGGCAGAGAGCTTGATCAGGAGAGGAAAAGCAGAGACATGAACCACTGGATGTGGTTCATAGGATGCCAGCATCACAAGTGGAACCTTAGCCTACCATGGCAAAGCACCAGCTCCTGAATTCACTATTTTGATTTGGCACTAGGGACAGGGACCAAGCTTTCCGTAACAATGCAGGCATTATAAATATATGAGGATTAAAAAACGGAACTAATGAGGGCTGGTCTAAGGCACAGTGGATAAAACCACCACTTGCCATGCCGGCATCCCATATGGGGACCAGTTAGATTTCCAGCTGCTCCTCTTCTGATCCAGGTCTTTGCAAATGGCCTGGGAAAAGCAGTGTAAGCTGGCCCAAGTACTAAGGCCCTTGCACCTGCATGGGAGACCCAGAAAAAGCTCTTGGCTCTTGGCTTCAGATCAGCCCACCTCCAGCCAACTGAGAAGTGAACCAGCAGATAGATCTTTCTGCCGACTCCCTCTCACAATCTATAACTCTACCTCTCAAATAAAAAAAAAATTTTTTTAGAAACATAAATTCTTTAGCAAATCCAAGTTTTAATTAATTTATGAAGTATTTAACTAATTTTGAATAATATCTATGAAATTTTTTTCCTCTACATGAATTTTAAAAATTAAGAAAAAATGTCTTCTTTGGAGGTTACCTTAGATCCAAAAAAAGAAAAAACATGAATCACAGAATAGGAAACACCCATAAAATATAGAAATCATGATGAATATTCACCCAGAAATTCTGCAATTGATAAATTATGTCAGTTGAAATAAAATTTTTTCCAATTTCTTTAAAGAATTCTTTTATTTATTTGAAAAGCATAGTTACAGATCCAGAGAGGAAAAATAGAGAGAATGATATAAGAGAAAGAGATTTTTTCCATCTGCTGGCTCACTCCCCAGATGGCTGTAACAATCACAGCTGGGCCTGACAGAAGCCAGGAGCCAGGTGTTTCTTCTAGGGCTCTTATATGGGTATAGAGGCCCAAGCACTTGAATCATCTTCTGCTGCTTTCCCAAGCCGTTAGCAGGAAGCTCAGTCAGAAATGGAACAGCCAGGACTCAAACAGCCACCACAATGGGATGCCAGCATTGTAGGCTGGGGATTAACCCATTATGCCACAACTACAGCCCCAAAAAAGTTTTCTAATTTAATTCAGTACCAGATTATAACATGCAAAAAATACAAATATGGCCAAACCTAGGCAAAAGAATAGTAAACAAAGAAAAAAGACTTAAGATGTAAGTGGAACCGGCGCGCGGCGGGCACAAGGACGGCGGCAGGGAGGGAGCGTGCACACGGTGACGTGCCGGGCGCCATGTTGGAGGTCTAGTGGTAGCAGCTCGGGAGGATTTCGAGAAGAGGGATGAAAAGGAAGTTTGCCGTGTCCTGGAAAGTTTCTTTGTCATGTAGCCAAGACTGGAGAAACAATGATTCAGTGGTCCCAATTTAAAGGCTATTTTATTTTCAAACTGGAGAAAGTAATGGATGATTTCAGAACTTCAGCTTCTGAACCAAGAGGTCCTCCCAACCCTAATGTCGAGTATATTCCTTCCCTTTGATGAAATGAAGGAAAGAATACTGAAAATTGTCACTGGATTTAATGGTATTCCTTTTACTATCCAGCGACTATGTGAATTGCTAACAGACCCAAGAGGAAACTATACAGGAACAGAAAAATTTCTCAGAGGAGTAGAAAAGAATGGGATGGTTGTTAGCTGTGTTTATCCTTCTTCAGAGAAAACCAGTTCTAATAGTTTAAATAGAATGAATGGTGTTATGTTTCCTGGAAATTCACCAAGCTATACTGACAGGTCTAATATAAATGGACCTGGGACACGCAGGCCACTTAGACCAAAGGTTTCTTTGTCAGTTCCAATGACAACAAATGGTTTGTCTAAGAACCCAGACAGCAAAGAATCAAACTTCCAGCAAGATGAAGAGAAAAACCACAATGACTCGCTGGCATCAGAATCAGAAGTCTCCTCAGTGAGCCCCATAAAATATAAACACCCAGGCCGGCGCTGCGGCTCACTAGGCTAATCCTCCGCCTTGCAGCACCGGCACACCGGGTTCTAGTCCCAGTCGGGGCGCCGGATTCTGTCCCGGTTGCCCCTCTTCCAGGCCAGCTCTCTGCTGTGGCCAGGGAGTGCAGTGGAGGATGGCCCAGGTGCTTGGGCCCTGCACCCCATGGGAGACCAGGAAAAGCTCCTGGCTCCTGGCTCCTGCCATCGGATCAGCGCGGTGCGCCGGCCGCGGCGGCCATTGGAGGGTGAACCAACGGCAAAGGAAGACCTTTCTCTCTGTCTCTCTCTCACTGTCCACTCTGCCTGTCAAAAAAAAAAATAAATAAAATAAAATAAAAAATAAAATAAATAAACACCCAGATGAAGACGCTGTAGAAGCCGAGGGCCATGAAGTAAAAAGACAGGTTTGACAAAGAAGGGGAAGTGAGAGAGGCGGCAGGGCAGACAGCTTCCAGTGAGAGATCTTCAGTTCTGACAGAAGACACAGAAGCCCTGTCTTCAACTCAGAGTAAAGACAAAGAAAGCCACACTGCCAGGCAGCATTGTGTGGAAGACAAGGAAGAAGAGGAGGAAGAGGAGGAAGAACAGTCTTTTATGACATCAAGAGAAATGATCCCAGAAAGAAAAAATCAAGAAAAAGAATCTGATGATGCCTTAACTGTGAATGAAGAGACTTCTGAGGAAAAAAATCAAATGGAGGATTCCGATGTGTCTCAAGCAGAGAAAGATTTACATTCTGAATGCCGTGAAAATTCAGGCCCTGTTAAGTAATAGTTTTAACTGCCATGAAACAGAAGAATTAGAAGGATCCAGCTCCAGTGAACCAGGAGAGATTCTGTCAGAGTCAACCATGGAAAATGATGATGAAGCCTCAGAAGTCCCAGAGGAGCCAATGGAGCAGGACTGACTGTTTAGAAACACATAGATGTAGTATTTTACATACAGTTCTGGTTTTACACTGCATAAAACTTTTATGTAATAAAGTGGACATATAGTTTTACAAGAGAAACAAGTTGTAAAGTACTTTAAATCCTGAAAGAGTTGTACATATAAGAACTGTGAATATCAGCTCCTCTGGGTCCTCTGGTTCCTGCTTACTGCTCACTGTTTTTTTGGTCTGGTCAAATCAGTGGTTTGTATATAGATTTTTTTTTAATTTAGGATTAAAGTTTTTAAACTGGGAGGTAGTAATTATAATTTTGAAAACTTTTTTGAGATTATCACATTTAGTTTATACATATGCAAGAAAGCTTTTTGTCTTGTCTCTTGACAGCTCTAACAGTTTTCCTGTTTTGGTCATAGTTTCAGTATTTTAACGTGAACTGTAGGGTTTCATGCTGGTTTCCATATTTTATTGTTTGTGTACAATGGAACTTTACGTCATATATACATATATATATATAAATACATATAAATATATTATTCTAAGGGGGGAAATGTTATTATTTTTCTGTTTCTGTAAGAGATGAATACAGTGGATACTTTTTCTATTGGTAATGATTGAGTTCACCTCTTTCAGAAGACATTTTCTTTCTCTTCTGAGTAATTCAGATAAAATCTGGCCCTTGTGAAATCCTGGAAATCTTGTCTGTTGAAATACCAGGATAAACACATTCCAAGAGATTTGAAGTTTTTTGTATACTTCTAAGGTGCCTGAGAAAAACACATGGTTACTTATGAGAAGATGTACTTATCTTGGAAATTGTGTTCCAACAGTAGCTTACTATGTTGTAGAATGAATGCTTCTGAAGCTGACATGAGACCATCTCAGAAGAACTAGGCAGGTTCCTTGACTTTTTGCTTGCTTTTTCTAAATTATTCTAGAGTATGCAAATATCAATGGTATGAAACACCACTGTACTGGAAGAATTAATATATTGCTTTAGTAATGTACCTGAGCTAATTGAGGCATTAGGGGTGCATTTTACCACCATAATTTGTATGACATTTTGAAGTGAATTAAATATTTTTGAACATGCTTCTTCGACAGCCAGTGTTATATTTTTCAAATCAACTACAAAGCACAATGATTACTCTAAACTCAATATTTTAAAATTCACATATTTAAAGTCATATGAGCTGCAACTTCCCTGTCAAAATTACTGGCTGCTAAATTTATACCTGTTTCCTCAGCTGTACTTTTTTGATATTAGAATTTTTAAATTTCTGTAAATTAGATTTTGTAGAATATAATGTGTTCATTGTCTTTGTGAAGCAGTATATAATTGTATAATTTCTGTGTGTAAACTTCGCTTGGGCTTTCAATACTGTATTCATATAAAGCAGTAAATATTAATGTTATGGAAAAAAAGATATGTGGAACATAATTGTATGTTATTAGTATGCTTATTATGTAATTTCCAAAAGAAAGAGAAAAAAAGAGGGCAGATTATTTGAAAATATAATGACTTCTGAAAATTAAAAAACCCACACTTGACATTATTATCAAATTCCTAAAAGGCAACAACTGATCACAAGAAGCATTTTCATTAGATCAACAGCAATAGTAAGACATATTTAAATGGCAGGAATAAAAATGTCAAATGAAAATAATTAAGATGTCAAACTATTTTCCATATAAAGGTCAAGAACTCACAAATATATAGGAAATGAGAAAAGTTCAATCAAAAAGAATGCAAAAATCAATCAAGAAAAAATGCAAAAATGATTACACTGAAATTATATATTACAGAATAATGTGAAGGTAACTAAATATATAAGAACTTTATAAAAGAAAACCTGGTATAATCATATTTATGACTTCAACCTCCTCTTTTCTTGATAAATTTAAGACAAGAACATAAAACTGTAATTATAAATTTGCTAATGACCACACAAAATATAAGAATTTAATGTATGTAAGTAAAAGCAAAGAATGGGAGAAAGAGATGTAAATCAGCAAAGTTCTATACTTTCTTAAAACTATACTACTCATTCAAAATAAATAACTATAAATGTAGCTTATTAATTGCCTGCACAATGTACACTAAGACGACAACAAAAATATGTACAGAAGAAAAATAGCAATCAAAGACACTAGAAAAATTTAAACATAAAGATGTTTCTATTGCAAGAATGAAGAAAAAACATGACATTAAAAATAGCATACAAAAATATCAGAGTAGTATTACAATGTATGATTAGTTACACAAATATACAAATAAATTAAATTAACCATCAAAACACACAACAGGAGCTGGTATCCCATATGGGTATTCAAGACATAGCTGTTCCATTTATGATCTAGTTCTTTGCTAAAGCACCAAGGGAAGTAGGAAAAGATGGCCCATGTCCTTAGGCCCTGTACTCACATGGAAGCCTGGCCCACCTCCAGGTGTTACTGCCATTGGAAGAGTGAACCAGCAGATAGAAGATCGATCGATTGATCTATCTACCTACCTACCTACCTACCTACCTACCTATAACTGCTTTTCTAATAAATAAAAACATATTTTTAAAAAAAGAAAAAGACAAGACAAAACTGGAAGAACAAAACACAGATCAATGTAAAACACAAATTAGTGGTTACCAAGTATTCAGCTACAGGGATGAGCTCCCTACAAAAGGAATGCAGAGACATTTTTTAAAACAAACAGATATACACAAAACAATACAGATAAAAAATATGATCCACTGGTGTGCTTTCTAAAAAAGACTCATTTTGAAATCATAGACAAAGAGGTTAAAAGCACAAGGATAGGAAAAAGATATTTCACACTAATAAAATCCTAAAATAGGTGGTTTCTCAAAAATTGTATGACACCAACGTTGACTGAAGTGAAGAGTAATGAGATATTCCTCAATCATTCTTTTTCATTTTTTTAAGATTTATTTGTTTGAAATGGAGAGTTACAGAGAGAAATCAATGGTCAGCAAGCAATCCTCCAACTTGCTATTCATTCCTCCCAAATGGCTACAATAGTCTGGGCCTGGGCCTGGTCCAAAAGACTGGAATATCATCTAGGTCTCCCACATGGGTGCAAGAGACCCAAGTACTTGGGCCATCATCTGCTGACTTCCTAGGCATATCAGCAGGGAAGTGGACCAGCGAGGACTAAAACCAGAGGCCAAATGGGCTACCTGCATTGCAGCCAGAGGCTTAACCCACTATGCTCACAACATCAGCCCACAGTAATTCTTGAAAACAGAATGATACCACTTTTAATAAAAAGCATGAAAAGTATGAGTAACAAACCAGACTTGAACATTATAAACTAAATATACCTAACATGAATATACAGAACACTTCAATCAACCACAAAATACATTCTCAAGTGCACACAGAACATTCACTAAGATCCATTATAAATTAAGAAAGAAAACAGGTTACAATATATTCTAAAACACTGTAACCATACAAAATATTCTATACACACAGAAGAAACTCAGAAATCATTCAGAAAGAAAATATAAAAACCCCAAATACATGGAAATTAAACTCTTCTGCAATCAATTCATTAAAAAGAAATCAGACTAGCAAAACGTTCACTAGTGATACCCAGTACTCACCTCTTCTCCACAGGAAGTATCAAAAAAACAAGTACTGCATTTCTGCAGCATGTGTTGTGGTGCACAGGATTAAGTCATTGCTTTTGATGCCAGTATCTCCGGAATGCCTGTTCAAGTCTCTACTACTGTGCTCTTGATCCAACTCCAGGTTAATGAGTCAGGGAAGTAGCAGATGGTGTCAAGTACTTAAACTTCCTGCCCTGCCCGCCCTCCAAGGGAGACTCAGGAGTTCCTGGTTCCTATCTTCAGCCTGGCCTAGACTCAACAGTTTCAGCTATTTGGAGTATGAACAACAGAACCAGAAAACAGGAGAGATGAGAGATTCCTTTCTCCCTCTTCTCTGTGTGTGGATATGGGTGCTGCTGTCTGTGGTAAGAGACAGAGAGAGAAAGACACATAGTGCCTTTTTTAATAAATAGATAAATATTTTTCATAAAGGAATTAACTTCTTAGGCTATGCCTCCCATGACCTAAGACCTCTCACTGAATCAACCACCTCTGCTCAAAAGTACCAAGCCTTTAGAGGACAATCAACATCCCAAACAAATCAATGAGATGGACAGTTGAAACTGCTGTCACCAGGCTTACAGCATGGGGTATGCATCCATTGCTTTGCATAAGAGAAAGAAGTTGTATTGTACCTCCAATCCAGCATAAGAGCCCAAGTGCTCTTGTGTATCAGGATCAAAGAGGGCAAAGCCAGCCACTGACTCTGACTCACCTCTGTGTCCAAAGGCTGCGCATTTCTCATACACTTTTCCTAGCCACCACTATCAGCACAGATTCACACATGCACAGTCACTACTAACAAGACACATACTCCTCAACCCCCATTGTGCACACCATACCTGCCTGGGCCAACTAGAATACCTCTTCCTTCTGTGTGGCCCATAGAGACAGAAAGGCTCTCTGATATCACTGCAATGAAAGCCAATAATCACGAAGAAATCACAGGGAACCCACACCATGGTGATCACCTGAAACTAGTCAATGTTGGCAACAAAACTAACATTCCAAGACACATCTTCAAAGAAAAACTCATTTACTATAAATTCTACCTTATGAAATCAGCAGAAAATTGATCCAACAGATCTTAACAAAGGGACTCAAGAAGGAGTAAAATGCAAGAGTTGGCATTGCGGCATAGCAGGTAAAGCCACCACCTGAGGATGCTTTTATCCCATTTGGGCACTGGTTCATGTCCCAGTTACTCCACTTCTATTCAAAAACCCAGCTATTGGCCTGGGGAAACTGCAGAAGATGGCCCAAGTAGGAGACAAAGATGAAGCTACAGGCATCTGAATTCACTCTAACGATTGTGGGGAGTTAATTAGCAAACAGAAGATCTCTCTCAGTGTCACTCCTTCTCTGTGTAATTCTCATTTTTAATAAATGAGAAAATGTGAGAAAGAATAATGCCCTAAAGCAATACAAAAACACTCCCTGGCAACAGAAGTGAAAGTAAAGGAGAATGATGAAGAATAATGAATTCAAAAGAATGATTATAGAATGATGGACAGCAAGGAAAATGGCAGATTAAGGAGCAGCAAACTAAACAACATTGTAAGAAACATTGTAAGAAGCATAGGAGGTATACACTCGACAAAGATTATAAGAGATTAGAAGAGAAAACTTCTTTAGTAGCCCCAAAGGAGGAGGGGAACCATTTTGAACTGGCGTGGTAAGTGTTGGCACACAACCAGACAGCACAGAAAACCAAAGACGAGTACAGCCAGACTTGGTAGAAATTTCTCAGCAAATTAAAAAAAAAATCAAAATCATCCAATGCATCCTCTCTGAAAAAGCCAGAAATCAACAACAACATAATCTCTAGAACATACATAAACACATGGAGAATGAACAACATGCTCCTGAATGAACAATGGATCACAGATCAAATCAAAAGAGAAATCAAAAAATTTCTGGAAACAAAAGAATATGACAAACATCATACCAAAACCTATCCGATACAGCAAAAGCAGTGTTAAGAAGGAAGTTCATAAGTGCCACGCTGTGGTACAGCGGGTTAAAGCCCTGACCTTTAGTGCCAGCATCCTGTATAGGCGCTGATTCAAATCCCAGCTGCTCCTCTTCCAATCCAGCACTCTGCTGTGGCCTGGGAAAGCAATAGAAGATCGCCCAACTCCTTGGGCCCTGCACCCACGTGGGAGACCTGGAAGAAGCTCCTGGCTCCTGACTTCAGATTGGCGCAGTTCGGGTCATTGCAGCCCTCAGGGAGTGAACCAGTGCATGGAAGACCTCTCTCTCTGTCTCTACCACTCTCTGTAACTCTGTCTTTCAAATAAATAAAATAAATCTTCAAAAAAAAGGAGGAAGTTAATAGCAATTGGTGCCTTTATGAAGAAACTGGAAAGGTTCCAATAAATGCATCTCAAGGACCAAGATTATCAACAACAATGAAAATAAACAAAATAATTATAGTTAGGGAAGAAATAAACAAAATTGAAACCAAAATTAATAAAACAAAATAAAAGTGAAATAAAATGCTGGTTTTTTGAAAAAACACAATTGATACACTATTGGCACAACTAACTACAAAAAGAGAGAGGAGACCAAAATCAATAAAAATCAGAGATTAATAAGCAACTGTAACGGCAGACACCACAGAAATAAAAAGAACCATCAGAAATTACTACAAAGGGATGTATGCCAACAAAACAGGAAATCTAGAAGTAATGTATACATTCCTGGACACATACAGCTTACATAAATTGAGCCATGAGTACATAGAAAACCAAAACAGATCCATTATCAGAACAGAAATTGAATGAGTAATAAAAACCCTCCCAACAAAGAAAATCCTAGGACTGCACGGCTTCACTTCTGAATTCTACCAGAATTAAAGAACTAACTCCAATTTCTCTCAAACAATTCAAAACAACTGAAAGGAAAGGAATCCTCCCAAATTCTTTCTATGAAGCCAGCATCCCTTAATTCCTAAACCCGGAAAGAGGCAACAGAGAACAAGAACTACAGAACAATTTCTTTTTCTTTTTTTTTTTCTTTTTTTTTTTTTTTTTTTGACAGGCAGAGTGGACAGTGAGAGAGAGAGACAGAGAGAGAAAGGTCTTCCTTTGCTGTTGGTTCACCCTCCAATGGCCGCCGCGTTGATCCGAAGCCAGGAGCCAGGTACTTATCCTGGTCTCCCATGCAGGTGCAGGGCCCAAGAACTTGGGCCATCCTCCACTGCACTCCCTGGCCACAGCAGAGAGCTGGCCTGGAAGAGGGGCAACCGGGACAGAATCTGGCACCCCGACTAGGACTAGAACCTGGTGTGCCGGCGCCACAGACGGAGGATTAGCCTATTGAGCCGTGGCGCCGGCCAA
The DNA here is from genome assembly GCF_051225735.1 of Oryctolagus cuniculus. Taxonomy (NCBI): domain Eukaryota; kingdom Metazoa; phylum Chordata; class Mammalia; order Lagomorpha; family Leporidae; genus Oryctolagus; species Oryctolagus cuniculus. Next base: position 7,772,817 of record NC_142889.1, on the reverse strand, counting down.
CAGACCAATTTCTCTGATGAACATAAATGCAAAAATCCTCATCAAAATACTTGCCAATTGAATCCAACAACATATCAGAAAGATTTTTCACCAGGTCAAAGTGGGAATGATCCCTGGTGTACAGGCATGGCTCAGCATTCACAAATCAATCAGTGTGATACACCACATTAACAACTGAAAAACAAAAACCATATGATTATCTGAATAGGTGCAGAGAAAGCATTTGATGAAATACAACACCTTTACATGAGGAAAATCATAAGCAAATTGGATAGAAAAGAAACATTCCTTAACACAATCAAGGCAATATTGTGGTATAATGAGAAGGCCATGCCAAGGTGGCCACTGGCAAGCAAGTGTCAGTTACTCAGGAATGGCTTTGAAACCCACCTGGTAACGGAGCCTGCCTAGCAAGAGGCTGTGATTGGTTGGGGCAAAGATCACCCCTTGATCAGATTGGCTGGTCTTGGCTATATAAGATGTTGTTCCAACTGTAATAAACAAGTCTGCGGGCTGCTCACTTCAAGCTTGCTTTCACTGGACTCCCGGGGTCTAGGTGGTGACTCTAGGACTCTTGCCCCCACCACGCTCCTCCTCTCAGAAACCAATCTACTGCAACATTGTTGAGAAATCAATGGCAACACAATATATGACAAACCCAGGTCCAGTATCTTAGTGAATACAGAAAAGTTGGAAGCATTTCCACTGAGATCCAGAAACAGACAAGGATGCCCACATGAAAAAATGTTCAGAATCAGTAACAATCAGGGAAATACAAATCAAAACCACATTGAGATTTTACCTGACCCCCATCAGAATGACTTTCATACAGAAATCAACAAACAACAAATACTGGCAAGGAGTGGAGGAAAAGGTACCCTAGTCCCACTGTTGGTGGGAATGTAAACTTGTAAAAAAGACACTATAGAAGACAGTACAGAGATAATTCAGAAATCAGAATATAGACCTATCAACCTATCATATGACACAGCCATCTCACTCCTGGGAAATTATGCAAGGGAAATGAAATCAGCATATGAAAGAGCTATCTGTACCTCCATGTTTATCTCAACTCAAGTCACAATTGCAACACCTGGAATCAATCTAACTGCCTGTAAACTGAAGAATGGTTAAAGAAATTAGGGGATACATACACTATGGAATACTACACAGCAGTAAAAAGAGAAAAAAATCCGGTCATTTGCAACAAAATTGATGGAGCTGTAAACATCATACTTAGTGAAATAAACCAGTCCCAAAGGAACAAGTACCATATGTTCTCTGTGACCTAACAGAGCATCTAAAAGGCAACCTGCAGGAAGTGAAACTGACACCTAGAGAAGCAATTACTTGAGTAGTCCTTTTCTTGACCATTGAAAAACAGTTTTGGGGCCGGCGCAGCGGCTCACTAGGCTAATCCTCCGCCTAGCGGCACCGGCACACCAGGTTCTAGTCCCAGTCGGGGCGCCGGATTCTGTCCCGGTTGCTCCTCTTCCAGGCCAGCTCTCTGCTGTGGCCAGGGAGTGCAGTGGAGGATGGCCCAGGTGCTTGGGCCCTGCACCCCATGGGAGACCAGGAAAAGCACCTGGCTCAGCGCAGTACGCCGGCCGCAGCGCGCCAGCCGCGGCGGCCATTGGAGGGTGAACCAACAGCAAAAGGAAGACCTTTCTCTCTGTCTCTCTCTCTCTCACTGTCCACTCTGCCTGTCAAAAAAAAAAAAAAAAGAAAGAAAAAAAAAAAGAAAAACAGTTTTGTTTTCTGTATTTTTCATTTTCTCCTCCTTTCGTGTTACTCATTTTATTTGTTTTACTTATCCTTTTTTTCTTGTGCACTAATTGTTGAACCCTTTATGTAATACAGAGTTGCCAAATATATGTAAAGCTAATTGAAAACAGATCTCAGTTAAAACAAGAGTCAGAATAAGAGAGGGAAGAGGAGGGGAGCAAGCAAGCAAGCAAGCAACAGCCAACATCTTTTCTTGTAACACAATCAGTTTCACCTTTATGTTGGTCTTTGGCTTATTTCCAAGTGTTGAGCTCTTTTACTTATTGCTTTATAAAGGCCATCTGAGTCAATATCTCCCCTTGCTGTATCCACAGTTGCTGTAGCCGCTGCAGCATTCCTCCTGCCACTTTTCCAGGAGAGGTGGTAGACTGTAATGGCTTTGGCCTAGAGCATATCACAGCTGCTCGCAAAGCTGGCATCTTTTCCCATTTTTATCTCAGGCGCACTGAAAACTTCATTTTTCTTGAATGTCTGCAGCTCAATATTATTTCCTGGCCACATGGAAATGCGAAGGGTCTACCCCACAGCATCATCTGTTGTCTATATAACCCTCTGATTCTTTGCCTCCTCTAAGGCAATCAGCAGGCACCTCTTGGACATTTTCAGTTGGAGTATATGGGGTTAAGAACAGGGGCCTATGGTGGCTAAAGTGACCAGAGGTCACTTTGTTAGGTAGGAAGTCAGATATGAACTTATGTGTGTGTGACATAAAGGTTAAAGAAGACATCTATGTCCAGCATATGCATCTGCATCTCGAAGTCATCCCGATAAAAGTTTCAGGGGCAGCCCAGTATTTGCATCCTGCCCTGCCTTCTCCTACCCGATAACCTGCCAGGTGGGGGTCCCCGCCCCTACTGCCTGATAACCTTCCAGATGCAGCACAGTGTTTGCATTATAAATATCCTCTCTGGATCCCGATTCTTCAGGGGCTCTTGCTCACCCTTCCCCTAAACTCAGGACAGCGCCAGCTAGGCTTCCTCCTGTCTGATACCTTCAGGGGAAAACTAAATCCTTTGTTTCAGAAGGAGATGTGTGAAGACAAAGACCCATCTCCTTAAAAATACCCAGCCTCAACCAGATGGAGTGCTCAGCCCTCTGCCTCTCTGCTGAGCCACCTGACCTGGTCAGGTGTAATCTCTCCACTCAGCCATGTAACCTCGCTCCTCCCCCCTGACCACCAGTCCGAGTGACTGGGCACCCTCTCTCTCAGGTCCTGTCTGGAGAGGTGACCATCAGTTCTTACGGATTTCACTTCCCTAATAAACTCTGCTACTTTTACTTTCCACTACTCTGTCTCACGCCTGAATTCTTTTTGCAGGAAGACAAGAACCCTGCCACTCTCCAGTAACAACTTTACAAAAGGGGCAGCTTCAGCAAAGTGAGCAGCCTCTGGTAAGATCCTAGCTGTGGGCTAGTAGGTGGCCTCTGGCTAAAGCACAGGGAGTTCAAGTGTAACAGAGTATAGTGGTACTGAAGGCATGCTACTTTCTTTTGGCTCCTCAGATAAAAAAAAAATTTTTTTAATTCCAGCCAGTATTTTGAAGGGGCCTTCATGACTTTACAGGTTTTTGTTGTTTTGCTGGTTTTTTTTTCATTTGTTTGTTTATTTAGACAAGCTTTTAACTAGGGCGTCCATGAGAGAACTAAATGTTGCTTACTAAATCAGCAGTAAACATATGAGAACTGCTTGGGGTAGCCTGTTTTTTTTGTTTGTTTTGTTTTGTTCTTTAGCAATGACCTGATATATTTTTCTGACTAATGATCTTATCTTATCTAAGGATCCCTTAAATGGCCATCCCATCCCAAAATAAGGAAAGTCTATTTTTCAGAAGGTTTGGAGTTTTTTGGGAATACACCATAGTCTCCTGAATATACCTTTTAAAATTTCTCTTTTTAACCATACATTCTAAAGGAGTACATTTATTCTGTAACCCATTTACAGAAAGGGAAATGGGGGAAGGGTGTATATCAGTGGAGGAACATATAACTGCTTTGGCACTTTGGTTGAGTAAAAACTCTCGCATCATTTATCTTATTCAGTCATCATTCACACACATTCATATCATGTCTTTAGTCTGCTGTACAGTTTTACAGGTGCAGTTTCTTTCTTTTTTCTTTTTTTTTTTTCTAAAGATTTATTTATTTTATTTGAAAGTCAGAGCTACACAGAGAGAGGAGAGGCAGAGAGAGAGAGGGAGGGAAAGAGAGAGAGAGAGAAGTCTTCCATCTGATGGTTCATTCCCCAATTGGCCACAACAGCCAGAGCTGTGCCAATCCAAAGCCAGGAGCAAGGAGTTTCTTACATGTCTCCCACACAGGTGCAGGGGCCCAAGGGCTTGGACCATCTTTTACTGCTTTCCCAGACCACAGCAGAGAGCTGGATGGGAAGTGGAGCAGCTGGGACTTGAACAGGTGCCCATATGGGATGCCAGCACTGCAGGAGACAGCTTTACCCACGACGCCACAGCATCGGCCCCAGCAGTTTCATCTCTGTATGCTATCTTCTTATTGGGGAACTTTGAGAGGTCACCAAGCTCCCCTTCTACCACTAAGGACAGATCTGCCAAACCAAATGAATCCAGGTTCCTAACAGTTTCCATGGGTGGTTCTCCTTTGAATCCTGTGCCCACCTCTTTCCTTTGTGCTTCTAGGGCCTGAGACCTGATACATCAGGGGAGGGTCACCCTCTATGCAGCAAGAAGTCCGGTGTCACAAAGTCCACTCTTTTCCAGATTCCCCAGGTACCCCAAGCCCTTGTTGATAAGGGAGGTAAAACTAAAGACACCATCTCAATCTTGGCCACAAACCCCCAAAAAATGTAATGGATTGTTGAACAGAGAAGGGAAACACCAAGGCCTTCACCAGGAAGGCCAGCATAAGTCTCAGCTGGAATCAAATCCTAAAGGACTGAGCCTCAAAGAAAGGCACTTCTTTTTTTTAAACCAGTGGTGTTATTTTTTTTCCTAAAGATTTTATTTATTTGAAAGGCAGAGTTGCAGAAGCAGACAGAGAGAAATCTTCCACCACCTGGTTAACTCCTCAAATGAGTATAAAAGCTAGAGATGGGCTGATCCAAAGCCAGAAGCCTAATACATCTTCCAGGCCTCCCACGTGGGTGCAGGGGCTCATGGACCTGGGCCATATTCTACTGCTTTCCCAGGCCATAGCAGAGAGCTGCATCAGAAGTGGAGCAGCTGGGACTTGAACCAGCACTCATATAGGAGGCCAGCACTGCAGATGACAGCTTTAACTCTACACCACAGCACTGGCCCTGGCATTTCTTTGCACACACACATGCACACACATACATTTACATACACACACACACACATATTTAGCTTCTTTGTCCCCCATATATGGTTATACACATTTTTGATTGGCTGTCTTAATGTTATAATTGCACCTCCAGTGACTGAAACAAAGCTGCTCATGCATATATAGTTATTGATAATGTTTAATTAGTTTCCCTTAATATACCTACATTTTTTTCTCATATACTGAGCTGAATGCTGTCTGACATTGGCCAGCGTTATCACTGTGTGCTGACAGAAGAAGGTGAAAGAGTTACAATCAAGTAAATAATGGCTTCATTCCATTCCCAGTGTAAGTTTTTCTACTCTGGGAAGCCCTCTACCACAATACTATATTCTCTGATCATCCAAGAATCAAATTGGAAATCAGGCAATATGAACAGTAACTACTACCCAGTTTAAAATTATTCAAAAACATATCTAAATAATCCATTTATTAAAAGGAAATCTTAAAATAAAAACAAATAGAAAGACAGATGAGGGGAAAATATAGTAAAAAAAATTTTAAGTTAGTAAAATGCTCCAATTTGTCTTGTTAACAAGCAGCAGTTTATTTCCTCTATTACTAATTTTTCTGCTGGACTGAAGCAAAAATCTTTTCTTCTGAAATGATTAGAAACTATCTTGGGCAATGCAGTAAACACATTAAAGCTAAAATAAAAACCAGATGAACAGGAAAAACAAAAATTTAACAATCTGTTACTTCTTCTAGTTATCAAAAACTTAACACTTCTGATGTTACTTACATGACAGTATATACTCTCAGATAAACTCACCTTAATCAAAGTGCCAAAAATTAAAAATTCACACCAGTAACACTTATCAATCCTTGATATTTCTTCTGCCTCACTATTTAAAAGTCATCATTTTCACTTAAGACTATTACTTTCATAGATTATCATTATCTTTTCTCCTTAACCCAAACACTATTTTGTGGTTTAGCTCTGCAAAACACAGTTGAGATAGAACCCAAACTTTTGGGAACTTCCCAAAAAGGGCAAAATATATTGCTTCCCAAAAACATTCAGCTATTTTTCACTTCCTCTAAAATCATACTCATCATATTTCTGGTTGTAGTACTTATCAAGGTCCATAAAACTTCATAGCAAAAAGAATGAAAATGTAAGTTAATATTTAAAATTATTTAGGTATTCCAGAATAGAATGTAAAATGTGAGAAAACACTTTAGTGCTATGAAAGTGTCAGAAAAGGTCACTGAAAGGAACCAGGTAGTAAGTGTTGACTTAAGCAATTTAAAACTAGTGGCATTTACAAACTAAAATCCAAAGGAATTCTACAATAACCCTATATACTTTTAACTGATACAATGTTTCCCCAAGAGTACACATTAGCAGTTCAGATATAATTATTTATATATACCGAAGCTGAACAACTAAATGAATAGCAGATCACAGGAGTCAGGTATCTCACTGTAGGACTAGGTGATTTAAGTAAGAAACAAAATAGGGTGCAACATATATGTATTAATAAATTGTAGAGATGAGGCCTCAGTATAAACTCATATAGTGCTTAACTAAGAATTAACACATAAAAATATCAGTACATGAATATATCCAAGCCCATGTGTTAATATTTCCATGTTCTGTCAGGTACCAGCCTAGAAGCAATGGCACCCAGAAGCAGTAAGCATACTCAGTTCCAAAACTGTCATCTTTCATATAATTGTCAATTAAAAGTAACTAGTACTCCTTGGAGAAAAGGTTGATTTTAAGAATAGAATCAATTAACACAAATCTGAAGATTTTTGATGTACCAAAAGGAAATGGCTCAAAAAATCTCCAAGATGGCGTAAATTTGCCAAATACAATAAAGATTCATCTAAAACAACTCTTAATGGCCAAATGATATGGCAACTTAATCAAGAAAATTAATTGAGTAATATAGGATAATAATACAAAGTATAGATATCAATGAGTCCACACTCACCTAAGTAAACTAGCTGGATGAATGATCTGATGAAAATGGACAAATCTTCCATGCAAAATAATTACAAGTATCTTAGCAATATATTTACCCTTTAAGCAGACTCAGCAATTACTACTTGCTGCACATAGTGGCTTCCTTTCTAAGCAAATAGTATAAAACAGAGCAAAGAATGGAAAAATCATGAAATACATACACTTAGCCAGTGATAAACATGTTAATATTAAGATAATGAATTATGTCAATAAGCATGTATTCCTAATTTGATATGATGAAACTTCATTCTACCCCCGTAGGTGTTCCTCCAAAAAAACAAACCATTTAATTGGAGTCCAAACATGATTTAAAAAAAAAAAAATCAGATGATTCCAAGCGAGAGACAGTCCACAAAATAACTAGCAAGTACTCCTCAAAACTATTAACATTATCAAAAATATGGCAAGTATGAGAAAATAATAATGACCAAGAAGAATATAAGGAGATAAAACAACTAAATGCAATGGGATGTCCTGCATTGGACTCTAAAACAGAAAATGGACAGCTAAAAAAGCCATGGAAATCTAAACAGGATATTTAATAGTAAACATTGCTTCATTAAACTGCCACAAATATGTCATTCTAATAAAAGATGGTAACAAAAAGAGAAACTGAATTAGACAGGAACTCTTTTTTTTTTTTTTTTTTTTTTTTTGACAGGCAGAGTGACAGTGAGAGAGAGAGAGAGACAGAGAAAGGTCTTCCTTTTTGCCATTGGTTCACCCTCCAATGGCCGCCACAGCCAGCGCACCGCGCTGATCCGAAGGCAGGAGCCAGGTGCTTCTCCTGGTCTCCCATGGGGTGCAGGGCCCAAGCACTTGGGCCATCCTCCACTGCACTCCCAGGCCATAGCAGAGGGCTGGCCTGGAAGAGGGGCAACCAGGACAGAATCCGGGGCCCCAACCGGGACTAGAACCCGGGGTGCCGGCCCCGCAGGCGGAGGATTAGCCTAGTGAGCCGCGGCACCGGCTAGACAGGAACTCTTAAAAACTTGAAGAAACAAAATCTCAGTGTATTTTAATTGTATGAAAACTAAAAGAACAGATATACAGTAAAAGCAGGGGCCAGCATTGTGGCACAGCTAAACTGCATTAGGCCATATGAGAGCCAGTATTCAGTCTCCCTATTCCACTTCTGATCCAGTTCACAAGAGCCAGGGGATGCAGGTATTCCAAGCAGTGGCTTAACTACTGAACCCAAACAGAAACACGCATAAAACAAAATTATACATTAACCAGTTAACCAAGATTTATAACTGAAGACTAATTATATTTCCTCTTAGTACCATGTTCTGTTTTTGTTAAAGCGCCTATACAATTTTACAACCTTTACAAACTATCATAAACAAGGAAATATGCTATATAGAATATGAGGCAGGTTCACTATGCACTGGTTACAAATTTGAGTCCACTGAAACAGAATGCACATGTACATACATTATATGAAGCACTTTTAAAATATATATGTGGGGGCTGGCACTGTGGCGAAGCAGTGCCACAGGTAAGGCTGCAACCTGCAGTGCCAGCATCCCACAAGGGCACCAGCTCAGGTCTCAGCTGCTCCACGTCAAATCCAACTCTCTACTATGGCCTGGGAAAACAGCAGAAGGTGGTCCAAGTCCTTGGGCCCCTGCACCCACATGGGAAACCTGGAAGAAGCTCCTGGCTCCTGGCTTCAGACCAGTGCAGCTCTGGCCACTGTGGCCAATTGGGGAGTGAACAAGCAGATGGAAGATCTCTCTCTCTCCTCTCCCTCTCTCTCTTTCTCTGCCTCTCCTTCTCTCTCTGTGTAACTCTGACTTTCAAATAAATAAATAAATCATACACACACACAAACACACACACACACATATACACACAGGCAGCAAAGGACAAAAGAAGCATAGAACCCACAGAAAGTCAGTCACCTATGACTCAAGAAAGCTGCCTGGAATGAACACATCTCATCTGTGCATGTCCCACTTGCATCACAGCTAAGAGATCCTTAAAGGGATCCTACCCTGGCTGCACAAATCTGAAAGGGCTAAAGCATTAAAAGAACACACAACCATAGAAGTGGTCATCAAAGAAGGAGGCACTTTTCTCTGAAAGGAGGACAGAACTTCCACTTTCATTATGGCCTTGTCTAAATACTGACAGTTTGTGGATTCAAAAGACTTCCATAGCCTAGGCTGCTAAAGTCAAGAGTCTTGGTTGATCACTGACATCATACATAAGAGTATTAATTGCTAAATTAACAACAGGAGTCACTGTGCACTAACTTCCCATGCAGGACCTCAAAGAGTTGTACTATGAGAGTTAATAGTAAAACTTGTTCTCAAAGATTTACTTTGTTTCACTGTATTAAGTGAAGGATACTCTTATGTCCCATAAGTTATAGTTAGGTCTAAGTACTCGCAAAAGATGCATCTTTCTTCGATTCTTCTTTAAAGTTAAGTAAGTTTCCAAAAAAATGCAAAAAAAAAAAAAAAGAAGGAAATTAACGTTGAGATGCAATGACTGAACAGCCTTGTCAACTGTTGAGGAACAGTATTTTTTTTTCATACAATCTGTAGAACTCTTTACTTATTATGGAGTTAATCTTCTGATATAAAGTTATTAAAAATAGATCTTAGTTAAATATAAGACTGGGAATTGGAGAGGGAGGAGGATAAAAGTGAGTGGGAATATGAGTGGGAGGGTGGGTATAGTGGGAAGAATGACTATGTTCCTAAAGTTGTATTTATGAAATATGAAGTTTATATTCCTTAAATAAAAGATTTCTTTTGGAAAAAATAAATAAATAAAATATGGAGAAAAAGAAAAAACAGAACATATCACCAACCTTTCATTTTAGTCTAGAAGATTGAGCGGGGAAAGTAGACACAAAACAAAACTCAGGTGGTTCTGCTAGGTGCTTATCTCTAGCACATTCTATAGTAGTTTTATATGAAAACTAAAAGTGAGAAAGGAGGGAGAACCGGGATGGCCTAAGGCCACTGGAAAACTGTCCTGCATACGATACAGGTAGTTTATAAGTAAAGATCAGTAGTTTATATAAATATCCTACTTTTTATTGTGGAAAACACATTTTTGTTTAGAGCAAATATGTATATATTTTCTAATTTCCCCATGAATCTCCAATTGAAAAAAGGAAGCTATAAATAAATGACAAATATTTATATTCTCAAACTACACTTAAAACAGTTCCATATAAAGAAACACAACCTGATGCTGGCACTGTGGCATAGTAGGCCTCCACCTATGGCACTAGCATCCCTCAGAGTTACCACTTCAAGTCCTGGCTATTTTTCCAATCCAGCTCTCTGCTTATGGCCTGGGAAGGCAGTGGAGGATGGTCCAAGTGTTCGGGGCCATGCATCCACAGTGGGAGACATGGAAGAAAGCACCTGGCTCCTGGCTTCACTACATCCATTTGGAGAGTGAACCAACTGATTGAAGACCTTTCTCTCTCAAGTAAAAAAATAAATAAATTCTTTAAAAAAAAAAAAAAGAAACACAGCCTTCAATTTTAAGAACGCATAAGAATGAAAAAGTAAAAACTACTATTTTTGCAGTAATTATGTTATCATTCTACATAACTCACAAAGCAGTACATTGTCATTCTACTCAATAGACAAAAAAAAAAAAAAAAAGAAAAAGAAAGCCCAGCAAATGCTGATATGAATCATTAGCCACCTTTGACATAATCTGTAGCCTATCCTTAGTAATGTATATTAAAGAAAAACACAAAGCAAGGGGCAGATGTTGTGGTGCAATGAATTTGGCCTGCTAATTGGTCTAGCAGGCAGCAGATCATAATTCAAATACTTTAGTCCCTGCCATCCACAAAGGAGACTCAGATTTCCTGGCTCCAGATTTTCATGTAGTCTAGCTTCAGAATCAGCTATTGCAGGCACTTAGGAAAGATTTTTATTTACTTAAGATAGGCATTTAGATGAAAATATCTCTTCAACTCTCTGCCTCTCTAATACTATATCTCTCTTTTTCTCTTCCTCCAAATAAACAAAACAGACTTTTTAAAAAGCCTTCCTGATCCTTTAAAAAAAACCCATTTCACACGATGACAATAAATACAAGAAACAGCAAAGAAGAAGATAAGAGGAAAATCTCTCAATGACTAGAAACTCAAGAACCCTACAATTGGAAAATGTTCAACTCACCATTTAATATACACTATTAATGAATGCATCTGAGTCCATTTTCTTCTCTTCTGTACTATCTGTATCTATCCAGTGGAGCTAGGGAGGAGAGGGTCTGTGAGCCCCTCAGACATAGGTAGAACATCCTTTACAAGCAGGCTACCAGCAGTGTCTGGAAAGCTTGTCTCCAAACTGACTAGAATCTCTCACTAATAGCTTCTTGTGCTGCATTTGTGACCTTGTGGTTTTAAATCACACCTTTAGGATGGTTGCAATCTTTTACCCAGAAATGTCAGAAGAAGGGGCTGAGCCCCTGGGGACAGTCAGACTGGCTCCAGAAGATCCAGGCTATCTTGCCTGACTGTGGCTTTAAATCACACCTCCAGGTTGGTGTTACTGTTTCACCCAGAGATAACAAGGAAGGATATGAGGCCCTAAGGAGACAGATGATCTACAGGAGACCCCATTATTTCAGGAACCCCAAGCCAATCAACATACAGTATGTGAAACTCCCATCCAGTAGTCACCCCCAACAGAATGATCAATGAACAGACAGTAATGCCTTAAAAATCCAAAACAGGTTTTTATGGCCTGGGAAATCAGAAGAAGATTGCCCAAGTCCTTGGGCCCCTATACCCACATGAGAGACCTAGAAAAAGTTCCTGGCATCAGCTCAGCTCGAGCCGTTGCAGCCACTTGGGGAGTGAACGAGTGGATGGAAGACCTTTCTCTCTGTCCCTCTCTCTCACTATAACTCTACCTCTCAAAAAGATAAATAAAATCTTTTAAAAAGCTATACCTATAATTCTCTACATGTCAGCAATAATTAGAATTATCTGTACGAATTATATGTCAGTGATAGTACTAAAAAGATCTAATCAGGAGCTTTAATTATCACAACTATCCTTCTGTCAACAGATTATGCCAAATTGCTACACATGCCCCAACCAAAAATTAAACAAAACAAACTACCTCCATAAAATACTTTCCTGGGTTCTTTATTCAATTTACATCAAAAACATTATAACATCTCTTCATCTCTTTTAAACAGAATATGTACATAAATTCTCATTCTCAAAGCTTTCAGAAATTAAAAATATGTCATTAAATGACCACTAAGGAGTAAACATAGGTAATCTAAATAGAAACTTGTATAATTCAGTTACATGCTCACAGACACACACACACACACACACACACACACATACACACACATTAGATACAGAAAAATTCTAAATGCATTATAGAAAAACTTTTTTCTTTCCTCATCTGTTTTTTTGATAGCATGTAACTAAGTCTTAGGAGTTAAAAAAAAAATCACCTATTAGAAACAAGCCCATTTTAGCAACTAATTAAGAGTTCCACTTAGCACACATAAAATTCCTAAATTACTAGTCCCCAGTTTACAAATTGAGGAAACAAATTTGAAGAGGCTAGTAAATTTGCTAAGGTAAACCAATATTAAATAGTAAAATCACTAGAACATAAACATTACAGAGAATATGTTATACCTTATATCATTTCAAACTAAAACTGCTTTTTATTAATAAAGATTGCATTAAGTTAAAAGAATATAAGAAGTAATAAATGGGATTATATTAAAATGGTGGAGTAGGGAGGGAGCTTACTGCTCCAATCTAGATGATAGTTTTTAAAAAGTAGAGAGAGTATAGTCTCAGGAAAGAGTCAGGGAGAAGATAGCACAGGAAACTCCACAAAAATTAGAGGGACATGGTGAATCTATGTGGAGGGAGTAGACATCTACAACTCAAAACCCCAGTAGCTGAGAGCCTCAGCACCAGCTCCAGAGTAAAGTGAGATCAGACTACAGTAGCCCAAGCCGCTGGCAATAAAGCTGTGGGAAGAGCCTGCCAGGAATCCAGCTTGGTTCCTTGTAGGGGGACAGTGTACCTGCCAAAATGGAGAAGATAAAAAAAAGGAGGGCCTCATTTCTCTCTCCACCACTATTCTGCAACGGCATCCTGTAACAAGCCGATGGAGGGCAGGCACCATTTTGCACATTTGTAACAGCTGCATCAGCTCATCTCCAAGCCCAGACTGAGCAGAGCTCAAGTCTGGCAGAGAGAACACATGGGGCTGAGTGCTCGTGACTGTGGGTGACCTGTATGCCAAGACTGTGAAAAAACTGTGGCTGTGTGGGAGTGCTCAGAGTGTGGGGGACTTTGGGCAGTCACTGTGGAAGGCTCCACACATTCACGACTCCCTGATTCCCTGGTGAGGGACACTGTTGCAGATCTGAGCTGACAACAAATATGGAACAGATCCTTTGTGTGGTTATTATGGCAGTGTGGACAAACACTATACCCACAGAGGCTAGCGCCAGGCACTGATCTCCTTTAAGGAGAGGAGATGAATTCAAACTACATCAACAGGGCAGAACAAATTTCCCATCTTAAAAAATAGGAGATCTCCCATACCCAACCTGGGAGTCACCTTGGACATTCTCTTCACCCTGGAGCATTGAAAAGAGCTCCCCAGCCAAACCCACCACATGCTTTTTAGTTAGTATTCACTGAAAAAGCAGACACTCCACTATTCCACAGAGGCATAGTCCAAAGATAAAGACATTACAGAGAAAAACAAAGAAGAAACCAAAAATGAGTATCTCCACAAATGCCCAATAGCAAATGCAGCAATTCAAGAAACCAGAATAAATAAGACAATATGACACCCCCAAAAGAACACAACACTTCAAAACTAGAATGTGAAGATGAAGAAACTGAATAAATGCCAGAAATGAAACTCAAAAAAGTTATCATAGAATTACTTAGAAGTAATCCTAAGAAAATCCATGAACTAATGAAATCCTTACATGACATGAAAGAAAATTTCTCCCATGAAATTGAGATCTTAAAGAGAAAACAAAATGAAATCTTAGAATTGAGGAATTTATATTGAAGAATCAGTAGCAGAGGATGAGGAAGCAGCACACCCTGAACAGGAGGAATGTGATGTCAAGTTGGTTGACAGTAGTTGTTTCATAATAAATTCGGAATTCCCAAAACTGATGAATGTGAATTCAGAACAGAATGTGAAAGAAGACGTTTCATCTAAAAAGAAAGCCTCAAAAGTCAAAAACACTGCAAAGATGGAACCTCCTGAAAAGGAGACAAAAACAGGAAACTCAACGAAGGTAAATGATGAACAGGAAAAGTGACTCTTCACAGAAAGACAAGACTAGAAACGATAAATGTGGACAAATGCCAGTCTGATGGTGAATAAATTCTTTTTTTTTTTTTTTTTTTTTTTGACAGGCAGAGTGGACAGTGAGAGAGACACAGAGAGAAAGGTCTTCCTTTGCCGTTGGTTCACCCTCCAATGGCCACCGCAGCTGGCGCGCTGCGGCCGGCGCACCGCGCTGATCCAATGGCAGGAGCCAGGAGCCAGGTGCTTCTCCTGGTCTCCCATGGGGTGCAGGGCCCAAGCACTTGGGCCATCCTCCACTGCTCTCCCTGGCCACAGCAGAGGGCTGACCTGGAAGAGGGGCAACCGGGACAGAATCCGGCGCCCCAACCGGGACTAGAACCCGGTGTGCCGGCGCCGCTAGGCAGAGGATTAGCCTAGTGAGCCACGGCGCCGGCCGTGAATAAATTCTTAAATCCAGAATCATCTGAGAAAAAACTGAACAAGTTTGTGAAAAAGACATCTTTGGGAAAAGCTAAGGAAATGACACTACCTAAATAAAAGATCTTGCTCTTAAAAAAAAAAAAAGAATTGAGGAATTTAATAGAACAATAAAAAATGCAGGGGAAAGCCTTAACAACAGAATCAGTGAAGCAGAAGAAAGAATATCTGACTTAGAAGACAAATACAGGAAATTTTACAATCAAAGCAAAGACTACAAGAAATTAGAAAACAAAAAACATTATTGCTAATCTACAGGATACTTTGATAGTATCCAACAAACAGGTTCTAGGAGCTGGTGAAGATGTGCAAAGAGAGAAAGGATTAGAAGGCCTTTTTCATGAAGTAACAACAGAAAACTTCCTTAATTTGTAGAAATACCAAAGTATAGAAAGCAAATAAAATTCCTAATAAATATGAAACAGTATCTTTACAATGACATCATATAGCCAAAGTCTCCATAGTAAAACATAAAGAAAAGATTCCAAAATGTGCATGACAGAAATGCCAGATTACTTTCAGAGAATTTCCAATTAGACTCATAGTGATGTCTCAGCTGAAACCCTACAGGCTGAGAGAATGGTGAATATATTACAAATCCTAAGAGAAAAACTTGTCCACCAGAATACTGTACACTGCAAAGTTCCCATTTATGAATTAATGAAGGTGAAAAAAAAGACCTTCCATAAAACAAAAATCAAAGATTTTGTCACCACACATCCAGCCTTACAAAAGATGCTTAAGAATGTGCTACACACAGAACACAGAAACATAGTCATCACTACAAAAGAATGTCCCAGTAAAATAAATATCCCAGTAAAATACTAAGAAAATCCAAAGTAAAAAATAGAATACTTATGAGAAAATACCTGTGAAAAGTCATTGCTTTTCAATGGTCACCTTGAATGTAAATGGCCTCAACTCTCCAGTTGAAAAACACAGGCTGGCTGAATGGACTAAAAAAACAAAAAAATATATCTATTTGCTGACTACAAGAAACATACTTCATCAAGAAATATACTCCCAAACCAAAAGTGAAAAGATGGAAACAACAAAAGCAGTGTTACGAAGAAAGTTATAGTAATTGGTGTCTACATCAAGAAACTGGAAAGCCACCAAATAAATGAACCATCAATGCATCTCATGCATCTAGAAAAACAATAGCAAATCAAACTCAAAATTAGTAGGAGAAAAAAATAATTAAAATTTGCGGCTAGCACTATGGCACAGCAGGTTAAAGTCCTAGTCTGCGGCACTGGCATCCCACGTGGGTGCCAGCTCTAGTCCCAGCTGCTCCACTTTCAATCCAGCTCTCTGTTATGGCCTGGGAAAGCAGCAGAAGACAGCCCAAGTGCTTGGGCCCCTGCACCCACATGGGAGACCCATAGTTCCTAGATCCTGGCTTCAGATCAGTACAGCTACAGCCATTGCAGCCAACTAGGGAGTGAACCAGCGGATGAAAGATCTCTCTCTGCCTCTATTTCACTCTCGATGTAACTGTGACTTTCAAGTAAAATAAATTAATAAACAAATAAAGAGATCAGGGCACCGGCATTTAATTTTCTGGAATTCAAGATTTGTTTTAAAAAAAATGAAATATGTTTTTCTTAGACGATAAAATATACACATGTGTATACATCAACAAATTTGCTGTTTCTATTGTGATAAGGTTTAAAATAACACGGATTTTGACAAGTTTAAGCAAACCATCAGTACTTGTGTTGTAAATAAGATCAAATTTACTAAACATCTGCATGTAGTTACATACTTTTTTGGTATTTCCATCTACTCTCTTTCTCATTGCTAATTATATTTATGATCTAGGACAAATGCAAAATACAGTAGCGAGCACCTGATTCTTAAAAATCCATTAAAATTACATAATTCAAACATGAATCAAGTGAAAATTATTTAAATTACCTTTTGAATAATCTTCCAATAAGAGGTTGAAGTGACCTAATTGACAAAAGAAATCAGATTCCACATTTCCTTCGGCTTTTACGATTAAAGATTCGTAGCACTGCACAGCCTAGAAGTGAAGAAATGTAAACATTAAGAAATGTAAACAAAACCCTAAATTACACTTCCTTCTTGACAGTACATACATAATCTATATGCTATTACTAAGGAAGTCAAACTACCATTGTAACTCACTGTCTACCACAGGTATGATTCAACAAGTAATCCTGAGGGGAAAATAGCTTCTCTTAAGTATTTCTTAGTGGAGCCAATAGTCAGCATCTGAGTATTTTCCATATTAAAAAAGGAATAAAATCTGCCCAGTAAAATTATCTAGGAGCCACTAAAAAAGTTTCCAATCTAAATTTTTATTCCTTGTTAATATTACAAAATGACTCTCAGCTAAGCACAAGATTCATGAGCCATTAAAACCATGTAATACTGAACACCTAAAATGTGGTATGCCCAAATCAGGATACAGATAAGTAAATTATGCAATAGATTTCAAAGAGTTGATACAAAATCATGGTAAAAGATTCATTAATAATTTTGCTCATGTTAATAAATTTTAACTTATTACATTAAATAATATATTAGCACAATTAACCCAACCTGTTTCAGTTATTTTCAATACGGCTACTATAAAATTTTAAATCATATAAATGATTCAGTTATGATTTACAGTACATTTCTATTGAATAGAGATGCCTCAGTAAAAACACTTCCTGTCATTTGTACTCATAGACTATTATTTTTGTGAAACTAACAGATAACCATAACTGTCTTCCAAATGTTTAATGTGCTTACTCCTCTTCATATATTTCAAATATATCAACACTATCTATATCAACACACAGCCATACACTTTAAGATATATTTATTTATTTGAAAGTCAGAGTTACACAGAGAGAGGAGAGGTAGAGAGGTCTTCCATCTGCTAGTTCTCTCCCCAGCTGGGACTAACCCAAAGCAAGGGGCCAGGAGCTTCTTCTGAATCTTCCATGCAGGTGCAGGGGCCCAAAATCTTGCGCCATGTTCCACTGCTTTTCCAGGCCATAGCAGAGAGCTGGATGCAAAGTGGAGCAGCCAGCACTAGAACCGGCACCTATATGGGATGTCAGCACTGAAGGAGATGGCTTTACTCCCTACGCCACACAGCACCGGACCCTCTTTTTTTAAGAGAAAATTAACACTTGAGGCCAGCATTCTGGCACCCACACCTTTAATGCCAGCATCTCCTATGAGTGCCAGTTTGTGTCCTGTCTGCTCCACTCCAGATCCAGCTCACTGCAGATGCACCTGAAAAAGCAGAAGATGGTCCAAATTTGTGGATTCCTGCCCCTGACATGAGAGACAGGATGATGCTCCTGCTTTCTTTGTGGCCCTTCTACTCAAATTGGAACATCTGTGTTGAATCTTAGTTGTATTCTGATTCCGCCTTCCTGCTCATACACACTCCAAGAGGCAATAGGTGATGGCTCTAATATCTGAATCTGTACCACCCAACTCAGAAGCTTGGACTGAATTCCAGACGCCTGGCATGGCTGAGCTGAAATTCAGCTGTTGGTAGCCATTTAGGGGAGTGGAGCAGATGATGGAAAGTTATTATGTGTGTCTCTCTCTTCCTTTTAAGTAAAATTGAATATTTTTTTTAAAGTTTTGCTGGAAGGATAGTTGAATGATCCCAGAATAATCTTCTCTATAGGGAGACTTTAAACTTCACTTTATGCATCTGCTTTAGGTATATGTGTGTATATATATATATATATATGTGTAAGTATACATGTAATAATAATTTATATAAGTGATTTTTTTCATTAGTACATATAACAGGGTTCCCTTTTGGACCTAGTGATTGTATAGCATTCTATTTGATGTCATTTCCTTTAAGAGTCTTTTGTTTACAGTCTTCTTTTTAACAAATTTCCTAGATTCAATTATTAAGTCAAAAGGTAGGAGTATCTTAGCTAGATTTGTTATGTTATAGTCTTCCATATAATTTTTATCAATTTGTATTCAGACCAGTTAGTAGTAACTACAATTTTCCTGTTACATCCTGCTGACTGATTGTATAACAGAAGAAAAAATCACTGCATACTGATTTATTGTTCTGGTGTGATAAAGTTGACTGTTTTCTCCTGATTACAAGAGCTTTTTTTTTCTCCCATTTTCAACATTAATCTAACTTGTCACTATATCCTACCCTGCCAATAAAAGAATAACTTTTATTTTAGGCTTATTATTGCTTGCTTAAAGTATGTCCAAGTAGTTGTGTTTATATTTACAAATATGTTTCTGGAGCTCTGAAATGAGGTACATGTTAGAATCAGCAGATATTCAATATGAGTAGCACAAAGCATGAAGAAAGCTTAAAATAAATGAAGTCACTTGAAAAGCGAGTGAAAAGCCAATGTTTCAATATATTACAACAAATGCACTGCACTGTTAATAAATATATTAGTTAAATGTTAGTGATTATGGAGATAGTAGAAGCTAGTTGAAGGGAGAAAAGACAGAATACTTGGACAAAAGTGAAAGTAAAATTTGAAACTGTGCCCTGTTTGATTTGGCGATCCCAAAAGGAAAAAAAGAACTAATACAACATCTATGAAGATGTATTAATTTTATGGTTAACTATAATAATTCATGTTCAAAAATCATATTTATTTCTAATTCAATAAGTGTGATGTTGTTGTAAACAAACATTTAAATAACCAAGAGTCTTCTTAAATTTTCTTACCCTTGAAGGATGTTTGGGTGTTGGGAACATTGAGCAAAAGCCTAGTATCATTGCTGACATCTCCATGTAGAAATCTGAAACCAGCAAGTATCATAGATACACAGACTGTATAAAAATGATTACAGGCACATATCAGGCTGACTCTGCTTATTCTGAGTGTTGCTGCATAAGTAAACACATTTGAAGCAGGCCTCTTCAAGAACAGAGAAACCAACAGCATGTCCTTCTGGATTTGAAATAATTGCTGTTATTAAAATGGAATCTACCAAATCATACTTCAATAGTAAGAGACATGAGAAAACAATTAAGGAAGTCAGCACTTATATTAAGAAAACTAGCTACAACTCTGATACAGTAGCATTTTGCCAAATTCTAATTGGAAGAATAAACATCCTGAACCAAATACTGTAAAATCTTTTTATTCAAGGAATAGAAAGTCACCCAGAAAGATGTGAATGCCAGTAGAGCTATGCATGAAGCTCTCTGGATTTGCATCACACCACCAATTCATAAAACTGTGCTGCTTTACCACAATGCTTTCAGTACTGGTGGGAATGGTGGTATGCCTGTGGGTTAAGTGGAGATGGTTATTTTCAAAAGCAGCATGTTGGTCAACTCTGCTCCAGCCAACATCACAGCTGAAGTTAATTCTACTGAAATCCACCATAAAGTTTCAGAGTCGATCCTTCAATACAAAGAACATGTTTGTTAACATTTATTATGGTAATGCTGCTAGTGTAGTACAAACCACACAAAAATGGAAGCAGCTGACTAACTATCCTGAACCACCCAGGTTGTTAGTGCTGATTATATAGCTGTACTAGAATATAACACAGTTGCTTACAAGTCTGGGGAGATGATGTATAAGACTGATCAGCTTTCTGTTAAGAAACTGGAGGGCAGCCCTAGATTGTGGAAATTTGTTGAAGCTGCCATCACTGCAACAGTTCCCAGCAAGTCTATGTATGTTGACAGCATCTCTGAAAATCCTCTTCTGTTCATGATCAGATACACAGTTGTTATAAAAATCATCAAATCAATGGGTAAGAATGTTAATGAAGCTGAGAATTTCAACTAATGTACCCAGGAAACTCAGAAGAAAATGAATATTATCCCTTATACCCCTCAACACAGTATTAGCAGCAGAAGAATGGTATAATGTTTGCTCCAATTGGCTTTTTAAGTTAAACAGTAAAAGACTGGTTAATGACAAGAATATCTTATAAATTCTTCACATAGAAAGTCTGGGGCAGTGGGGTTGGGTATTTGTATGGTAGTTTTAAATTATTACTTGTTAATGTCAGTAGTTTGGTTTTTATAACTTACTATTGATTTGAAAATCAAAGTTACAGAGGGAGAGCAAGAGAGAGAGGTCTTCTAGCGTGCTGGCTGCTACAGGCAAGGCTGAGCCAGGCAGAAGCCTGAAGCCAGGATCTTCATCTGAGTCTCTCATATGGATGGCAGAAGACAAGCACATGGGCCATCCTCTGTTGTCTTTCCCAGGTTATTAGCAAGGAGTTGGATCAGAAGTGGAACAACTGGGAAAAACCTAGCACTTAAATGGGATGCTGGCATGTTTTTTGTTTTGTTTTGTTTTGTTTGACAAGCAGAGTAGACAATGAGAGAGAGACAGAGAGAAAGGTCTTCCTTTTCCCATTGGTTTACCTTCCAATGGCCACCGCGGCTGGTGTACCATGCTGATCTGAAGCTAGGAGCCAGGTGCCTCCTCCTGGTCTCCCATGCGGGTGCAGGGCCCAAGGACTTGAGCCGCCCTCCACTGCACTCCTGTGCCACAGCACAGAGCTGGACTGAAAGAGGGGCAACCGGGACAGAATCCGGCGCTCCAATCGGGACTAGAACCTGGGGTACCACTGCCACAGGCACAGGACTAGCCAACTGAGCCCCGGTGCTGGCCTCAGGCAGCAGTTTTAGCAGCTATATCACAATGCCAGTTCCAAGTCAATAGTTTTAAAAGAAATAAATTGACCAAAAAACCTGTCAAAGGATTCTAAGGCCCATTAAAACAAAGGTTAATGGGTAAAAATACTTCCATTGTCTAAATTTTTTCAAGAGATAATGACTATTACAAGTAACTATGAAATAAAATATTGTTGCATTTGTGACATATATAAATATTTATAAAAATAACTAATGGTCAGGAAGGAAGGGAAACATACCAGTCAAAAGTTCTTATACTGCTTATAAAGTAGCACAATGACACCGGGCTCTCTGATGAAAGATACCCTAAGAGAATTAACTAGCATCATACACTATGTACTGAACAAGATTTGACTGTTGTTTACAGCCCTTATATTTGCTATTGAGAAGGAGTGTTTTTTCTTATTATTATTTATTGTATTATTTAGTATAACGCTATGAATTTAAAGCTGACTAAAAGCACATCATTGACGAGCTGGCCCCATGGCGCAGTAGGTTAATCCTCCTCCAGCATTGCCAGCATCCCATATGGGCATGGGTTCTAGTCCCAGCTGCTCCACTTCAGATCCAGCTCTCTGCTATGATCTGGGAAATCAGTAGAAGATGGCCCAAGTCCTTGAGCCCCTACACCCGCCTGGGAGACCGTGAAGAAGCACCTGACTCCTGGCTTTGGATCAGCACAGCTCCGTCCATTGCAGCCATTTGTGGTGGGGAGTGAGCCAAGGGAAGGAAGACCTTTCTCTGTCTCTCCCTCTGACTGTCTGTAACTCTACCTCTCAAATAAATAAATAAAATCTTTATAAAAAATTACGTCATTGT
Organism: Oryctolagus cuniculus; assembly: GCF_051225735.1. NCBI lineage: Eukaryota > Metazoa > Chordata > Mammalia > Lagomorpha > Leporidae > Oryctolagus > Oryctolagus cuniculus. The sequence goes on along the minus strand of NC_142889.1, from coordinate 7,750,499 downwards.
AACATTTGCGAGGGAATAAGAGAGAAAGGAGTTGGAGTGTAGGTGGGTAGTATCACTATGTTCCTAAATCTGTATATATGAAATATATGAAGTTTATTTACCTTTAAAACTTCACTATAAATATACATATGTGTATATGTATACATATACTTTACACCCTAGAGTAATGAAATAGTTTTTTAAAAACTATAGCTAGCCAGAACAAGAGAGAAATTTCAGTTAATAATTACTAAAAATGCTCAACTAAAAGGAAAGCAGAAGAGAAAAAACAGGTGATGAGTACAAAATAATATCTAATAAGGGAAAGAACAATTGAGATGCCCTTTTTTTTTTTTTTTTTTTTGACAGGCAGAGTGAACAGTGAGAAAGAGAGACAGAGAGAAAGGTCTTCCTTTTGCCGTTGGTTCACCCTCCAATGGCCACCGCGGCCAGCAGGCTGCGGCCAGCGCACCGCGTTGATCCAAGGGCAGGAGCCAGGTGCCTCCTCCTGGTCTCCCATGCGGGTGCAGGGCCCAAGCACTTGGGCCATCCTCCACTGCACTCCCTGGCCACAGCAGAGAGCTGGCCTGGAAGAGGGGCAACCAGAACAGAATTCGGCGCCCCGACCAGGACTAGAACCCAGTGTGCCGGTGCCGCAAGGTGGAGGATTAACCTAATGAGCCACGGCGCCGGCCAAGATCCTTTTTATTCTGGAATTGCTGCTACAGCTTCAACAACAGAATATAAGAAATATAAGAAATGGCCAGCGCCACAGCTCAAAACAAAGAGCCCGTTTCTGAGAAGTAAAAACTTAGACAAGTGTGAGACAAATGGAAAAAAGGAAAGGGGAGGGGTTGCCCTTTAGATGACACTGTAGAAGTTGTGAACTTCTGGGTACCTATTCAATGGTAGAAGGGGGTAAAGAGATCTGTGCTCTAGGATAAATACTTTGTCTTCTCTGTTGTGTTGCTTGCAAGCATGTAAATAAAGCTCACTTTTCATTAATTTCATGTTAGAGTCCGTCTGTCGGTGGGCAAGGTAATATATGATGGGCTTATTTACCACAAGCATATCTTATTAACTGTAGGGCAAAATCAAATAATTCAATACTTCCTTTACCACAATTCCAACTCATACAATCCTTTCAAAAACAGATTCAAACTGAGTTGTAAAAAATACATGATGTCAAATCCCATGAAAACATTTCACTGACATATTTGGACTCATAAACATGAATGCAGAATTACATGACATAATGGAATACCATTCTGCTATAAAAAGAATAAGCATTGGGCCGGCGCCATGGCTCACTTGGCTAATCCTCCATCTGAGGTGCCAGCACCCCGGGTGCTAGTCCCGGTTGGGGTGCCAGTTCTGTCCCAGTTGCCCCTCTTCCAGGCCAGCTCTCTGCTGTGGCCCAGGAAGGCAGTGGAGGATGGCCCAAGTGCTTGGGCCCCTGCATAGGAGACCAGGAGGAAGCACCTGGCTCCTGGCTTCGGATAAGCATAGTGTGCCGGCCACAGCCCACTGGCCATAGTGGCCATTTGGGGGGTTAAACAAAGGAAGACCTTTCTCTCTGTCTCTGTCTCTCTCTCACTAACTCTGCCTGAGAGAGAGAGAGAGGAAGAGAGAGAGAGAGAAAGAAAGAAACAAGTATTGATACATACTACATGTTAAGTGAAAAAAGCCAAACTCCAAAAATGACTATAAACTAAATTACATTTACATTAAACTCTAAATATACACACTAATCTAAAGTGACAAAAAGTATATCAGGCCAGCACCACGGCTCACTAGGTTAATCCTCCGCCTTGCGGCGCCGGCACACCAGGTTCTAGTCCCGGTCGGGACACCGGATTCTGTCCCGGTTGCCCCTCTTCCAGGCCAGCTCTCTGCTGTGGCCAGGGAGTGCAGTGGAGGATGGCCCAAGTGCTTGGGCCCTGCACCCCATGGGAGACCAGGATAAGTACCTGGCTCCTGCCATCGGATCAGTGTGGTGCGCCAGCTGCAGCGCGCCAGCCGCGGCAGCCATTGGAGGGTGAACCAACGGCAAAGGAAGACCTTTCTCTCTGTCTCTCTCTATCACTGTCCACTCTGCCTGTCAAAAAAAAAAAAAAAAAAAAAAAAAAAAAGTATATCAGATGGGTAAAAAGGAGAAGTTTCAGAGTTTCAAAAGATAAGAGAGAAATTTGGGCGATAATGATTATATTCACTATTATGTCTATCACATTGACAGTTCAAGCAAGTAAATATCAAAATGTAGTCAAAGTGTACTAGATAAATAGATGCTGTTTTATCATATGTCAACTACATCTCAATAAAGTTGGGAGTCGGAGAGAAATCCATGGGTTGCAAACATACAGGTAACTTTAATACAACTGTAATGGGAAGCAACACTGAGTAACTGAATGATAAAGATGATTGAGATTTGACCTAAGCAGCAAGGAATGCCCATGAAATCTCAAGGGTAAGTGAAATTAATCAAACTTACTTATTTCAAAAGAATTCATAATTTAACAGTACATATTAGTCAGTGTTTTATAAAGCAATTCTTTCCAAACGTAGTAAAACTTCACTCTTTCATCTTTATAATGTTACTCTAATCAAAGCTGGAAATGACATGCTTCTTTGCTTGTTAATATCTGAACATAATTTCTTACAGTTTAAACTTAATGTTGTATAGCTTCTGAAAAGTTTATCTCCAACTTCAATCTACTAGTAACTGGTTTATTGAGAATTATATCAAATTCTAGCTTTTGAAGATTTAAAATTCTTGACTAGTATTTTTCCAGAATAGTCATATAAAACATTAGATCTTTCTTTAGTACCAAAATTAGAGTAATAAATAAATTTGTCTCAATTCTAACTGAAATACTATCAAAGCAAGAACCCTGATTAATCCCAAGTTAAATCAGTATCCATCAGTCCAAAATAAAATTCCTTTGAATTCAATTTTTTAAGACATTCAGTCATTATTGTTCAAATCGTATCAAGTCTAAATAATACAAACTTTTTCATAAAGTGGTTTTCAGTGACTTTTTCCTGGAGTACTTTGTCAGTGAAGTTTTTTTTTTAATGGAACCATTTTCATCATCATTAAATTTAAATTATGCTTTTCCCCAAAAAAGACTGAATTTACTGAAAGACTTACTTAGATTTCTCGTTATTTGCCATCAAAAAATATATATATGGTAAATAGTATCTTCATTTTAAGAATAAAATTAATACTTTCTTTTCAACTGCAGCAACAAATTATCAAACTCATAACTACTTATTTCTGCCAGAAAACATCTAATGGGGTGATCATTTGTTGCAGTGTTTGTTGCATGGTACCAATTGACAGCATGCAAACATTTTAAAGATTTCCCTAAAGTGATTAAAAAAAGAGACATATTCTATTGTCTTTAAGCATTAGTTTCTTGAAGATAATTAAACGTGACACACTGGTAAGCACATACTATAAGAATATTTTCAATCTTCTAAAGATACAAACTATTCTATCTTTAAATAATAGTGAATTGTTTATGTTATGCATAGAGGAGCTACAGCGCTAACCAGAAAGTCCACCACTCGCTACAATATTACCACTTGTATATCCTCCTTCACCACTTCATATTTCCTCCCATTAGTTCCCGCCATCTTGGCTGGTGGAGCAGCCATTAACAAAATGACAGTGCCAACTTTTCACAGAAACAGGGAATCCCCTCCTATCTGAGGCTAACAGAGAATACAGAGAGAGGTTACACATTCAGAAACCGCATTCGCGGTATTACTTCCACGGTGGCGGAAGTCTATGAAAATAAGCCAATCACTTAACTTCAGATCAAGCTTATACTCATCTGGATACAGGGCAAATATCTACTGCAAACTCTCACTCGCTATATAGTATCTTCACACCAGAGATATAATAAAGTCCAATCGTATGTTTAAAATTAGAAGCTGATTCCTCCCTCCCGCAAATCTCAAAAAAGATCAGTGGAAAATGCTGTAAACAAGACACATTTATGATCTGCGATACTAAATTTCAGGAATCCTAAAACAACAGGAGTGTTGTCGACTGTAGAGAACCGAGGCCCATATTTCCCCGGTCTTTTTTCCTCAAGCTATTTGTGAAAATTAAGCACGCCGAGCAAGCTATTGAAATGTAAGAGAACAGCAAAAGTAAGAAACAGTTTTTGGAATTCCCCTCGGCTATGGTTGGGCGCCAAAATAAGGCGATCCCCGTCCTAGGGTAGCAAGAAGCGGGCGGAAAACGGTGTTAGTCGTTTGGTCGGCGCGCAGTTGCCTTACCTTGCCAAGTAGAGTCTTCGTCCTGGCGCCATCGCCATTTTCGTGAAGGCTTACGAACCCGAAAAGGCAGCTATAAAAAGAAAAACAGGCGGCTTTTTAACTGATGGGCAAAAACCACTGACTGATCCCTTACACGAAACAGGCTGAAATCCAAAGAACAATCTGGTGAACGTTAAGATGATTTCTGCTACCATGAACCACGCTACGCTCAAGTCCTCCAGAGCACTTAACCAAAGCGTTGGGAGCCAGCCTGTAGGTGACGAGTACCGATCCGTACCTGTCCAAACCACCGAGAGCCTCCCTCTCTTCGGCTGTCAGGCTGACTGACTCCTCTTGGCTTTCGCCAGTCGCTTTTTCCGCCGCCATTTTCTTTTCGTCAGCGTCATCACCCAAAGTAGCAGTGGCGGTAGCAAGAGATACTCCGCAGGATTTCATGGAAACACGAAATATTTGCAACTTCCACGCAGACACTCTATTCCAGAATTTAGACTGACGCCCTCAATAGCCGTTGGAGCTGACACCAACTTTTTCGGAACCACGGACACCAGCGACGAAACACCACAAGGATGAGCGAAGAACCAACAGCAGCGGCTGCGGAACTTGACTACCTGGTCACATGGCGGGACAAAGGGTGAATACAGCAAAAGGGGAAACTGCCTATGAAGGAAAGTCGGAGAGAAGTTAGAGCAACAAACTTCTCGGACACCAGCACAAAGTTGGTTTAATTGTGCCACAAGGCGAATCTCACGCAGCCGCCGTGGCCTCTCCAACAGCAAGCCAAGTCTAGCCAATGAAGAAGCAAGTTCATATCACGTGACTTTTGTTGATTTACGTCAGTTGTTCCGCTACTAAACTTGCTAGTTCTGTGGGCGCTACCCATCCACACCGCCAGCTACTGATCAAGCTAACTCTGATGCTTGATTGGTTGCTGTCACGTCTATCAAAAGAGGCCAGTCACTGAATACGGTAAAGTTATCGGACATTCTGTGTGCCTGCTGTGTGAAGGAATCATTACCCTCAAGCAGAAATTACCCAAAGAAAAGCTTTTATTTCCTGGAGATAAATAAGAGACGACGGAAAAGTATATTCCCTAAAGAAATGGTTAAGAAAGCGTCCAGGAGAGAAAAAAGAAGTAGCGAGAATACAGCTTGCTTGCAGTCTCTGTTTTAATATATAGAGTGTATTTTTGAAATTTTTAGCACAAATTATGTTCTTAGATGCTTCCTTAGATGACTGATCTAAACGCTTCCAAATACATTATTCCAAGATAAGGCTTTCTGAAAAATTCTGATGAGTAGGTTTTTCAGATTTTTCTCTTCTCTACTTTTGTTCCTGTGGCTCCCCTAGCCTTGCCAAAGCCTTACACAGTTGGTAAAAATCGTAGTACAGAGCCTGGCGCTGTAGTGCTGGGGGTTAAAGCCCCAGCCTGCAGCACCAGTATCCCATAAAGGCGCTGGTTCTAGTCCTGACTGCTCCACCTCCCATCCAGCTCCCTGTTAATATACCTGGGAAAGCAGTAGAAGAGTTCTTGAGTCCCTGCACCTGCCTGGGAGACCCTGAAGAAGCTCCTGGCTCTTGGCTTTGATCACCTCAGTTCTGGCCGTTGCACTCATTTGGGAAGCGAACCAGCAGAATACAGGACCTATCTTTCCGGCACTACCTCTCTTTATAACTCTTTTGAATAAATAAAGTAAATGAATAAATAAATATTTAATAGACAAATCCATGCAAATCGCAAATAAGATAGTTGAATACTTCCTCACTTCCTCAAGCAAATAAAATTTCCCTTAGGTGACAGGTGCTTTGTGTGGTCTCCTTGCAAAGGCTGTATATACTATGGAAAAGGGGGAGAACAACCTTCTAGTGAAGACAACTCAAAAATATGACCTCAGGAAAAAAATCTTTCCGAAGAGTTAAGAAAAAACATGAGATGGCCAAAGTTTTTATGAATAGGTAAGTTTTTGAAGTGAGAGGTCTACGGTTCAGCCATTATGAAAGACGGCATGCGGATAACTCAGAAATCACAAATTCCAATCATAAACATCATGGCCACATAACTCATCCATGTCTTAACGACTTATTGAAAAAACCCAAAGCAGGGGAAAAGTGCCACATTCTCTCTCTCTCTCTCTCTCTCTCTCTCTCTCTCTCTATTTCTTTATCAGAAAAAGATTTATTTTTTCTTTGAAAGGCAGAGTTCCAGAAACAGAGGGGAGAGTTTTCTTTCTCCAAATGGCCAGAATTGCCAGGGCTGGGCCTGTCAGATGCAAGCAGCCAGGAGCTTCATTTGAGTCTCCCAAGTGCATGCAGTGACTCAAGCACTTGAGTCATCCTCCACTGCTTTCCCAGATACATTAGCAAGTAAATGATTGGACGTGAAGCAGCCAGGACTCTTAAGGAGTATCACAGGCAGCAGTATAACCCACTATGCTCCCCACATTCTCTGTTGACTTCCTGGTTTCTCCCTTGGAAAGCACTTTATTAAATATTGTTTTTCTTTTTTTTTTTCTTTTTTTTTTTTTTTTTGGCAGAGTGGACAGTGAGAGAGAGAGACAGAGAAAAAGGTCTTCCTTTGCCATTGGTTCACCCTCCAATGGCCGGCACGGCTGGCACGCTGCGGCCAGTGCACCGCGCTGATCCGAAGGCAGGAGCCAGGTACTTAACCTGGTCTCCCATGGGGTGCAGGGCCCAAGCACTTGGGCCATCCTCCACTGCACTCCCTGGCCACAGCAGAGAGCTGGCCTGGAAGAGGGGCAACCAGGACAGAATCCGGTGTCCCAACCGGGACTAGAACCTGGTGTGCCGGCGCCGCAAGGCGGAGGATTAGCCTAGTGAGCCGCGGCACCAGCCTAAATATTGTTTTTCTACCACTACTTTTATCTCACTGAACAAGAACTCATCTCCCTCAGAGAAAGGGAATACAAGGCAGATGGCCATCATCAGTGATACTGTAGCCACCAACTGGTTGAGGAATAAATTTGATATTTCTTCAAAAGATTAAGCATATGCATTGTGGTGCAGTAGGTTACTCCATCATTTGTCATACCAGCATCCATTGTGAGCACCTGTTTGAGTATTGGCTATTCCAATTCTGATCAAATTCCTTACTAATGCACCTGGGAAAGCAGCAAAAGATGGCACAAGTATTTTGACCCTACTTCCCACTGAGAGACTCGGTTGGAGTTTTAGGCTCCTTGCTTTATTGCAGCCATTTAGGGAGTAATTTTTAATTAATTAAGAAAATTAATATTTCCATGCCAATAATCTTGATTATTCCTTTTCCCCAGTGCACAGGTACCATTTTAAGAAGTCATATGTCTCTTTTGGAAGAACCAAGAAGGTCTGGCAATGTACTGTTATACCCAAAGCAAATAAAAAAAAAGAAACACATGCTCAGAATTTGTAATGAGACTTATTCATTGGTGGTGAGAGCAGGCTCATGCCTTAGGATCTCTTGACTTTTTTTTTTTTTTTTTTTTTTTGACAGGCAGATTTAGACAGTGAAAGAGAGAGAGAGAGAGAGAGAGGTCTTCCTTTCCGTTGGTTCACCCCCAAAATGGCCGCTGTGGCCTGAACACTGTGCCAATCAGAAGCCTGGAGCCAGGTGCTTCCACCTGGTCTTCCATATGGTATAGCCCAAGCACTTGGGCCATCCTCTACTACCTTTCCGGGCCACAGCAGAGAGCTGGACTGGAAGAGGAGCAACTGGGACAGAATCCGGTGCCCCAACCTGGACTAGAACACGGAGTACAGGTGCCACAGTTGGAGGATTAGCTAAGTGAGCTGCAGCACTGGCTGACCATTTTTTAAAGCTGAAAACCACAATGACAGTTGGAGAGGAACAAATGGGAATAAGGTACAGTAATATTTCTCCATTATTGTTTTAAAAAACAATTTCAGATGCTATTCAGAATAATTACAGGTGCTAAGTGTACTGCCAAACAGGATTTGGTGGGGTGATATGGAGCCACAGCCTGAGGTTTCTAAAAGTCCCAGAATTGGTCACATGGCCATGGTGTGTATGTGTGTGTGTGTGTGTGTGTGTGTGTGCGAGAGAGAGAGGGGAAGAGAGAGAGGAAGGGAGGGAGGGAGAGAATGGTACCATCTGGCAATATGGAGTCACTTCGGCTTCTGCTGCCACTTCTATACCAACTAACTTTCTCAAAAGAAGTACATTTCCTCTTTATTCAAGGATTTCTGGGTCTATAAATTGTGCCAAGTGTGGGAATTGACTGAGGGCCCTTAACATTGATTTTGTGATTTAGCTAAAACTTTTGTTTGATTAAACTTCTATTTACTTGACTTAGAATATTTCTGTTTAGGCTGGCACCACAGCTCAATAGGCTAATCCTCCACCTTTAATGCTGGCACACTGGGTTCTAGTCCCTGTCAGGGTGCTGGATCCTGTCCTGGTTGCTCCTCTTCCAGGCCAGCTCTCTGCTGTGGCCTGGGAGGGCAGTGGAGGATGGCCCAAGTCCTTGCGCCCTGCACCCGCACGGGAGACCAGGAGAGGCACCTGGCCCCTGGCTTCAGATCAGCGCAGTGAGCCGGCCAGAGCACACCAGCCACAGCGGCCATTGAGAGGTGAACCAACGGAAAAAGGAAGACCTTTCTCTCTGTCTCTCTCTCTCTCTCGCTGTCCACTCTGCCTGTCAAAAAAAATAAATAAAATAAAATAAAATAAAATAAAATAAAATAAAATAGAATATTTCTGTTTCTTCAGTTCAAATAAGATCTATTAGGCTTCCTATCTACTTCACTTCTAGAAATACCATTATCAACTACATGTCTGCCCAAGTCAGATTCTGCTGACTACAGTGGTATGTACACCTTTGCCACTGGTGGTCAAAGGTTGTACTGGCTACTGCATTCCAGGACGTAATTATTCCCTTTGTGTTTGGATTTCTAATTCAGTGGCAGCAGTTCTTACAGTAAATTCAGGCTTACAAGGTAGATAGATCTCCAAAGTTTTCAAAGATACCAGACTTCTTTAGACATTTATTTATCATAGCTGTGTTAAAATTTTTTTCAGGAATCCTACTGTGTTAAAAATTCAGGAATAGGGTGTGTTTTTCCAACTTTGTTTTATTGTGGTAAAATACACATAAAAAGAGTAGGCATAATGGAATGAAGAAATTATTCATGTTAAGTTATTTCTTAAAGTTAAAATCATTAATTTGGGGAGCAGTGCTGTGGCATAGTGGATTAATCTGCCACCTGTAGCAAGGCATCCCATATGGGCACCAGTACTTCTAATCCAGCTCCTTATCAATGCACCTGGGAAAGCAGTGGGAAATGGTGCAAATGCTTGGGCCTCTTCACTAACATGGTAAGACCCAGAAGAAGCTCTTGGCTGCTGCCTCAGTTTGGCCCAGTACTGGATGTTGTGGTGATTTGGGGTGTGAAACAGTAAATGGAAGACCTCTCTCTTTCTGTCTCTCCCTCTGTCTCTGTAACTTGGCCATTCAATAAATAAATCTTTTAAAAATCATTATTGCATTAATATGATATATCTAAAACATTCATAGCAATATTAAAAATTGCTTCATTTATTTATTCTCCTTCCTCTGTGACACTCTTTTGTCAGAGAGGATCTTTTTTTTCCCTAAGATTTATTTATTTATTAGAAAAGCATAGTTAGAAGAAAGGAGAGACATATATAGAGAGATCTTCTATCTGCTTTTACATAAGTGGCCACATGACCATGGTTGGTCCAAGTCAAAGTCAGGAGCCATGAACTCCATACAGTTCCCCCACGTATATGGCAGAGGTCAAAAATACTTGGACCACCTTCTACTATTTTCCCAGGTGCATTGGCAGAGAGCTGGATCAGAAATGGAGCAATTAGAAATCTAACAAACCTTATATGGCATGTGGGCTTCAGAGACATCAGCTTAACCTGCTGCATCACAAAACTGGCCCCTAGGATTGGGATTTTTTTTTTAACTTGTATGCAATAATTCTAAGTGTTTTGGTGTAAAACTAGTTAGGAGAGGTGTTTGTTTGTTTGTTTGTTTGTTTTTTGACAGGCAGAGTTGACAGTGAAGGAAAGAGACAGAGAGAAAGGTCTTCCTTTTTCCGTTGGTTCACCCCCCAGTGGCTGCTGCGGCCGGCATGCTCAGGCTGGTGCACCGTGCTGATCTGAAGCCAGAAGCCAGGTGCTTCTCCTGGTCTCCCGTGTGGGTGCAGGGCCCAAAGACTTGGGCCATCCTCCACTGCACTCTGGGGCCACAGCAGAGAGCTGGACTAGAAGAGGAGCAACCGGGACAGAATCCAGCACCCCGACCGGGACTAGAACCCAGTGTGCCGGCGCCACAGGCAGAGGTTTAGCCTATTGAGCTGCAGTGATTTGCAGATCTTTAGTGTCTGTTTTGGTTATGTTTGAAGAATTTCTTTTCTTTTTTGTTCAGCACTATTCAATTGTGTGGAAGTGTCACAATGCCTGGTATCAACTTACTCTTTGAGAGATATTTAAGTTGTTTCCAGATTTGATGCTCTTGAATAGTTTCTGTGTAAATATATATTTATACATACTATTTCTCTAAAAGTCTCCTTGGTGGGTTACTGTTAAACATGAAAGTATTTACTTCTGGAAGATATTGCTAGACTGGTTTTCCAAAAAGGCTGATCCATTTTGCATCCCAACAGAAATGTAAGACTGCTATTTGCTCTGCATCCTCTTCCATATTTGATATTATCAGAATTTTTACAATTTAGCTGTTCTGGGGTTGGCACTGTTTCTTAAGGGGTTAAGCAAGCACTGCCTAAAGCACAAACATCTACTGCGGTGCTGGTTTAAGTCCTGGCTACTACACTTCCAATGCAGACCCCTGCTAAGGGACTTGGAAAGCAACAGAAGATGGCCAAGTGCTCGGGCCTCTATACCCATGTGGGAGACCTGGAGGAAGATCCTGGTTCCTGACTTTGGTTTGGGCCAGTCCTGGCTATTTTGGCCATGCAGGGAGTTAACCAGCAAACGGAAGTTCTCTAAATAAATCTTTAAAAATTAGCCATTTATTTATTTATTTATTTATTTATTTAGACAGGCAGAGTGGACAGTGAGAGAGAGAGAGAGAGAGAGAGACAGAGAGAAAGGTCTTCCTTTGCTGTTGGTTCACCCTCCAATGGCCGCCGCAGCCAGCGCGCTGCAGCCGGTGCACCGTGCTGATCCGATGGCAGGAGCCAGGTACTTATCCTGGTCTCCCATGGGGTGCAGGACCCAAGTACTCAGGCCATCCTCCACTGCACTCCCTGGCCACAGCAGAGAGCTGGCCTGGAAGAGGGGCAACCGGGAAAGAATCCGGCGCCCCAACCGTGCCGGCGCCGCAAGGCGGAGGATTAGCCTAGTGAGCCGTGGCGTCGGCCCAGTACTATGTTTTAAGTTTGTATACACAGGATGAGATATGGGCTGAGGTTTATATTTTTGTGATATGAGTAACTTATAGTTTAAATATCATTTTTTGTCTATCTTTTTGCATTGCATCTTTATTCCAAAAGTCAGTTATCAATATATGCATACATATTTGGTTTCTGTTTTTTTAAAGATTAAAAATGTTATTTTATGTATTTATTTTCATTTTATTTAAGAAAACCAGAGGAGAGACAGAAAAACAGGCCACATCTATGAATTATTCTCCAAATGCCCACAATAACTGGGCCAGGTCAAAATCAGCAGTTTGGAACTCAGTCAGGGACTCTGATATGAGTAGTAAGGACCTATGTCCTAGAACCATTACCTGCTGCCAATGTTTAACCCATTGCTCTACAGCACTGGTTCCTATTTGTATGTATGTAATGTGTGTATGTGTGTGTATGATTTATTTTATTTGAAAGGCAGGGTTACACAGAAAGATTTTACATCTGCAGGTTCACTCCCAGATGGCCACACAGCCATGGGTGGGCCAGGCCAAAAACAGAAGCCAGGAGCTTCATCTAGACCTCTTATGTGGGTGCAGGAACTCAAAAACTTGGACTGTCTTCCATTGTTCTCCCAAGTGCACCAGCAAATAGCTGGATCAGAAATGGAATACCCACATAGGGATACCAAGTGTTGCAGGGGATGGTCTAACACACTATACCACAATGCCAGCTCCAGTTGTATATTTTTAAAAAATATTTATCTTCTATTTACTTGAAAGGCAGAGTTACAGAGAGGCAAAGGCCTAGGCACAGAGAGAGAGGTCTTCAGTCTGCTGGTTCACTCCCTAGATGGCTGCCAAATGGCCAGAGCTGGGCCGATCTGAAGCCAGGAGCTTCTTCTGGGTCTCCCACATGGATGCAGGGGTCCAAGGACTTGGGCCATTCTTCACTGACTTCCCAGGTGCATTAGCAGGGAGTTGGATTGGAAATGGAGTGGCCAAGACTCAAACCGGCACCCAAAAAGGATGCCAGCACTGAAGGTTGTGGATTTACCTGCTCTACCATGGTGCTGACCTCCGTAATATGTACATTTTTAAAATGTCTTTCACTGTATTGAGATGTCACAAAAAAGTAAAAAAGTATCTACTATATGTTCTGACGAACTTACTTCTAGAAATATGTACAAAGGAAATGCATCCAGTACATAAAAGCATTATCATGTTTATTGAAGCCTAAATCACAACAGCAAAGATATGAAATCAACTTAGATGTCCATCAGTGGATGACTGGATAAAGAAAATATTATATATACATATACAAGAACATTACTCAGCCTTAAAAAGAGTGAAATCCTGACCCTTGAAGCAACTTGGATAGATTTGGTAATAAGTATGCTAACAGAAGTAACCTAGACCAAGAAAGACAAATACCATATATTTTCTCTCATATGTGGGAGAAAATACATATATTTTGTTTGTGCATATATGTATGTGTGAGAGTGCATGCCACATTTTTATATGTACATATTAATAAAAGTCGCTGTCAGTGAATAACACCACATACATAATAAAATGCATTTTTCTTTCACTTTAAAAAAACTCTTTCAGTGTTTGTAGTTGTAATGATGCACATGTCACATTCTGTAGTCTTACATGTTAGTATTTTACTTTTAAGAGCTGCTAAATATTTACTTATCTTTAGTACATAGAAATGTTTTGAGTTTTGAGTGTTTCTTCTTTTTTAAGATTCTATTTATTTGAGAGGTAGAGTTATAGGAAAGAGAGACAGACAGAAAGGTCTTCTATCCACTGGTTCATTCCCCAAATGGCTGCAAAGGTCAGAGCTAGGCTGGTCTGAAGTCTGGAGCCAGGATCACATCTTTCCACATGAAGTTGAAGAACTAAAAGAATTTTACTTATCACTATTACCTCCCATGGTCTACTTAGGAAATGCTAGGTAAAAACTGGAGCCAGGCATCAAACCCAGGCACATTTTAAAACAAGCAATATATTTTTGAAATATAGTAAAAATACCAACAAAGTCCAGCCACTTTATATGGGGTATGACATGTAATTGGCATCACTAACTGTAGACTTAAATAACCATTCCTCTTCCAGATTTTATCCCCCAAGATTTCAGACAAGTTTAGGCCAAATTTAATTTAATAGTTTTATACTTTTAGTCACTCTATTGCCCAACAAAGACTAATCAAAACTATGGATATTGTCTTCTACAAACATTACAGTTAATCTTCTTGATCCTAGAAGTGAATATACAACTGTCAAGATAGTTACATGATTTATATTATATGGTTAGTACCCCAATTGTAAGAAATACAATGAATGTATTATATTCAGTGCCTGGAAACTGAAATTCACTTTTCAACAAGAAGCTCCATGAACCAATTAAAATAAAATAATTCAAAAATCAGTCATTAAAGATAGCTCACCATGTCTACTAGCCATAGCTTTTTTGGTAATATAATAGTGATCAAAGACTGTAGAATGCTTTACAGTAGTCAGATACAAAGAAGTATTGCAGCTCAATTCACAATAGCTAAGACATAGAATCAATCTAAATGCTCATCAACAGAAGACTGGATAAAGAAATTATGGGATATGTACTCTATGGAACACTATACAGCAGTAAAAAACAATGAAATCCGGTCATTTGCAATAAAATGGAGGAATCTGGAAAACATCATGCTGAGTGAAATAAGCCAGCCCCAAAAGGACAAATATCATATGTTCTCCCTGATCTGTGACAAATATCTGAACACCTAAAAGGAAACCTGTTGAAGTGAGATGGACACTATGAGAAACGGTGACTTGATCAGCTCTTGTCCTGACTGTCGAGGAAAAACTTAGTACTTTATTCCTTTTAGTATTTTTTGTTCTACTTAATACCATTGGTTGAATTCTTTAATTAATGCACATTTAATCTTAGGTGTTTAAATTTAACTGAAAAGTGATCCCTGTAAAATATGAGTGGGCATAAGAGAAAAGCAGATGTACAGTTTGGCACATGCTCAGTTGGACTTACTTCTAAATGTCGAGTTAGAAACATACCATGGGATTCCAATTCAATCCCATCAAGGTGGCATGTACCAATGCCATCTTATTAGTCAAAGTGGTCAGTTTAAGTTCATAATGATCATAATGATAGGATTAGAGTCAAAAGGATCACACAAACAAGACTTGTGCCTGCTAATACTGACAGAATTAAAGAGGAGAGAACAATCCAACATGGGAAGAGGGATACACAGAAGACTCATAGAATGGCCAATGTCCTAAACATCACTCTGGCCTCAGAATCAGCCCTTAAGGCATTCGGATCTGGCTAAAAAGCCCATGAGAGTTTCTCAGCCATGGAAAGCCAAGATACTGTGGCAAAAAAAAAAAAAAAAAAAAAAACCTAAATGAAAGATCTCTGTGAGATCCTAGAGGAAAGTATGGGCCATCAAGGAAGGAAGTAACTTTCTCTGAAGGGAGGAGAGAACTTCCACTTTGACTATGGCCTTGTCTAAGATCCGAGTTGATGAACTCAAGAGGCTTCCAGAGCCTTGGCAGCTCATGACAAGAGCCTAGGGTGATTACTGATGTCATAAATAAGAGTGTTAATTGTTAAGTCAACAACAGGAGTCACTGTGCACTTATTCCCCATGTAGGATCTCTGTCCTTAATTTGTTGTACTATGTGAATTAACGGTATAACTAGTACTCAAACAGTACTTTATACTTTGTGTGTCTGTGTGGGTGCAAACTGTTGAAATCTTTACTTAGTAAATACTAAATTGATCTTCTGTATATAAAGATAATTGAAAATGAATCTTGATGTGAATGGGATGGGGGAGGGAACGGGAAATGAGATGGTTGAGGGTAGGAGGGAGGTAATGCGGGGAAAAAGCTGCTATAATCCAAAAGCTGTACTTTGGAAATTTATATTTATTAAATAGGAGTTCAAAAAAAGATAAATGAGAACAGATGAAAAAAATTGGGGCACATTATAGAAGACTTACAGTGATCTAAATCTAAACTTACCTTTAGCTTGTATCCATCATAAATTTTCTCCAATCGTATGTTTCTCCTTGGATATAACAAATCAGAATAAAACATTTGTTCTATAACACAGATTGTAAAAAACAGAAAATAAACGCATATTCTTTCATAATAAAATTTTGTAATTAGGCTGGTAGCACTGTGATACTATTCTGGAGATCCACTAAAAGAAGTATAAAGATTAAGAAATCATGGGGCCGGCGCCGTGGCTCAATAGGCTAATCCTCCACCTTGCGGCGCCGGCACACCGGGTTCTAGTCCCGGTTGGGGCGCCGGATTCTGTCCCGGTTGCCCCTCTTCCAGGCCAGCTCTCTGCTATGGCCAGGGAGTGCAGTGGAGGATGGCCCAGGTGCTTGGGCCCTGCACCCCATGGGAGACCAGGAAAAGCACCTGGCTCCTGGCTCCTGCCAGGATCAGCGCGGTGCGCCGGCTGCAGCGGCGGCCATTGGAGGGTGAACCAACAGCAAAGGAAGACCTTTCTCTCTCTGTCTCTCTCTCTCACTGTCCACTCTGCCTGTCAAAAAAAAAAAAAAAAAAAAAAAAAAAAAAAAAAAAAAAGAAATCATGGAAAAACAACTAAATCTGTTCATTTATCCAGCTTGATCACAATCATTGTGCTCCTTTCATCCCTAATTTACATGTATTTTGTGGCTGTCTTGAAAAAAACTTGAGGTGCCACCTGCTTGGCAAATTAAACTCTCTAAAATATTAAAATCAGGGGAGTGATAATGGCACCATTCAGTTTTTGTTTTAGCACCACACATAAGGCCTAAATTTGAGTAAAGAAGGGACCAAGAACTGCACAATGTGATATTATGTATTTTTGTTATTTGTGAATGTTCTTATCCATTTATTGGAAGGTGGCTTCTATTCATCTGAATCCTTTGGATATCTGATTACCTACAATGTACAAAATTTTTCCCAGTTTATGAACTGCTTTTAAATCACATACAACTTCATCACACCAAAAGCGAGCCTCATTTATATAGTTTCTCTGGAAATAGACATACTCTATTTAAAGATTATTACTAATTTCAATTATTGACTATTTTGGATGTAGTCTGGGAATATTTAGGATAAGTTACTTGGAAGGAAAGAGAATCTGGCCAAATGGTAAGAATCAAACCAGTGAAGAGGCAGAATAAAAAAGATTTTCAACAGACCATTACTTTTTAAAGGGGGTCACCTAGTGGAATTTGTTCAAAGGTCAGTCTTATAAACTCACCCATTAATCTGTATACCTTCTAAATAGATTACAAGGACATTTTTCTCACAGGAAGTCTCCCTATTACACTTAGTAAGTGCAAAACAAACCAAAAATCCACATCCATCAATGTGACTCTACAGGTTTTAATTTAATGACATCATCCCACAGTTACACAGAAGGCTTCCAGAACTACACGGCGGGAAGGACAATATACCTAGTGTAGGCAACACATAGGAAGTTTTATATGCCTAGTAAAAATCAAGTTATCAATTGGAATGGTAAACTCCTACTACCCATTCTGTAGTATCTAATATTGTGTCAGTGTTTCCTAAATAAGAATATACTTGATTTTTATTATAGCCAAAAGCTAAGTAATTCAACTGATTCACTTAACACCACTAGTTTCAGTTTCAAAGTGCCTTTACTGAAAGGGCTAGGGACAATGGTTTTCCATTACATGAATATTATTTTATTTTTTTGACAGGCAGAGTTAGTGAGAGAGACAGAGGGAAAGGTCTTCCTTCCATTGGTTCACCCCCCAAATGGCTGCCACAGCCAGCACGCTGTGCTGATCCGAAGCCAGGAGCCAGGTGCTTCTCCTGGTCTCCCATGCGGGTACAGGGCCCAAGTACTTGGGCCATCCTCCACTGCCTTCCCGGGCCACAGCAGAGAGCTGGATAGGAAGAAGGGCAACTGGGACAGAATCCGTTGCCCCGACCAGGACTTGAACCTGGTATGCCGGCACTGCAGGCAGAGGATTAGCCTATTGAGCCGCAGAGCTGGCCCCAATACATGAATATTACACCTTTTAAAATTATCTTGATTCTTGAATAGTAAAGATTCTTTTAAAGTCTTTTTTCCTCTGTTTTGTTTGTTTTGGAAATATCTACTCAAATATACTCTTTTAAAAGATTTCTTTAGGCATTTGAAAGACAGTTTTAGAAAGAGAAGGATACAGAAAGAGAAAGATATCTTAAGCTGGTTTATTCCTCAAATGGCCCCAACAGCTAGAGCTGGCACAGCTAGGAACATCGAACTCCATCTGAGCTTCCCTCATAGGAGGCAGGAATCCAAACACGTGTGCTGTCTTCCATTGCTTTCCTAGATACATTAGCAGGCAGCTGTATCAGAAGTGCAACACCTGGAATTGGAACTGGCACTCAGATGGAATGCTGGCACCAAGGCTATGGCTTTACCCACTATCACAACACCAGCCCCAGCTGACATACTTTAGCATGTGACTCAAGTGTTTCTTAAGCTAAGTCTAGTTTGCTAATGAGTCAGTCAAAATGATTCCTTGTTTTCTGTTTTAGTGTTTTTCTTAATCTAGTGTTTATATATTACTTTCTTAGAATTTACTACTTGCTTTATATTACCTATCTATTCTTCCCTGTTTTTCACCAGAACTCTTACCATATTAATCATACTAATTTTAAATTCCCTGTCTGGTATTTTCAACATTACTGTCATGTTTAATTCTCATTCTCATTCCATCCTTTAAGTTGTGTCCTGTGCCTTTTGCTGCACTTTCAATACATTTTTGAAAGCCATACATGGGGTACTATGTAAAATAGGCTTTTATAGAGTGGGTGTTTACTCCAGCAGTTAAAATGCTTATTCAGATGTCCACATTCAACTCCTGGCTTCTGGCTTCTAATTCTACCCTCCTATTAATAGACCATGAGAGGCAGTGATGATTCAAGTAATTATTCTCCTGACACCCTGTGGGAGACCTAGATCAAGTTCTCAGATCCCAGCTTTGGATCAGCTCAGCCCTAGCTATTGTGAGCATTTGAGGACAGTTCTTAGATATGGGATGCCAGTATCATAAAGGATATTTAATCCTGCACCACAATGCTGGTTTCCTACATTTTGTTTGTATATTCTTCAGTTGGTAGGATTTGAGTTATTTCTATATCAATTTGAGCACCAACTACTAATTCTTTTGGGCATGTAAAATAGAACCATTAGTTCACATGGTAATTCCATACCTGTGTAAAAAACTGCCAGTGCTTTCCACAGTGCAGTATCATTTTACGTTTAATAACATCTTCATTTTCAACTTGCTATAGTCTATTTCCTAACTTGTTTTAAATATTTATTTGAAAGAGAGAGGGCAAGAGAGAGAAAATTAATCTTTCATCTAATGGTTCACTCTATGAATGTCCATGATAGTTGAGGCTTGGCCATACCAAATCCAGGTGCCTGAACTCCATTCTGGTATCCCATGTGGATGGCAAGGGCCTAACTATGTTGACTATCCTTTGCTGTTTTCCCAGATGCATTATGAGGGAGCTGGATCAGAAGAGGAACAGCTAGAGCTCAACTAGCACTTGTATGTTGGGGTCACCAGTGACAACTTAACCTACTGACCCACAATGCAATTTCCATATTCTGTGTTTTTTTTTTTGTTTTTTTTTTTTGTTTTTTTTTTGACAGGCAGAGTGGACAGTGAGAAAGAGAGACAGAGAGAAAGGTCTTCTTTGCCGTTGGTTCACCCTCCAATGGCCACTGCGGCCAGTGTGCTGTGGCCCGCGCACCGCGCTGATCCGATGGCAGGAGCCAGGTGCTTCTCCTGGTCTCCCGTGGGGTGCAGGGCCCAAGCACCCGGGCCATCCTCCACTGCACTCCCTGGCCACAGCAGAGAGCTGGCCTGGAAGAGGGGCAACCGGGACAGAATCCGGTGCCCCGACCGGGACTAGAACCCGGTGTGCTGGCGCCGCAAGGCAGAGGATTAGCCTAGTGAGCCGCGGCGCCGGCCTGTGTTCTTTATATTCCTTTTATTTTCTCCTTTCTTCCCTTTCCTCCGTGTCCATCTCCCCTTCCTTCCTTTTATCTTCCTTCCTCTTTCTCCCTTCACCATCCTTTTTTGCCACCCCAATGGATGATATCTCATTAATAGTTCGATCTACATTTACCTAATAGTTAATAGGTCAATGATCAACTTCTCATGTGTCTGTTGATTTTGCAGAAAATGTCCATTAAATATTGGGACATATTTGAACTGTATTATTTTAGTTATTGAGTTACAGATATACTTGATGTTATCTCATTGGATAATGTAACCTGTAAGTACACTTTTGGTTCTCTTTTAACCAAAAATATTTCTCTTGAATAATGGCTCTGAAGTTAAAAAAAAAATTATTTATTTGAAAGGCAGAGTTATAGAGAGGCAGAGAAAGAGGTCTTCCATTTGCTGGTTCAATCCCCAAATGGCAGAATGGCTGGAGCTGTGGGGCAGATCTGAAGCCAGGAGCGAGGAGCTTCTTCCAGGTTTCCTATGCAGGTGCAGGGGCCCAAGGACTGCTACCATCTCCACTGTTTTCCCAGGCCATAGCAGAGAACTGGATAAAAAAAAACTGCAGGTGGAGGCTTTACCCACTTTGTCACAATGCCAGCCCCATGGCTTTGAAAACTTGGGACCCTAGCAGCCAAGAGCCTCAGCACCAGCTTTGGAGGGTGAGATGAGATCAGACTGCAGCAGCCCAAGCCACTGGCAATAAAGTGAAGAGCCTGGCATGAGTCTGGCTTGGAAGTGGGGAACAGTGTACCTGCCAACATAGAGGAAAAAAGGAGAGCCACATTTCTTTCTCATCAACCACCCAGCACTGGAGTCCTATAACTAGCTGAGAAAGGATGGGCATCATTTTAGACACTAGCTCATGTCAGTGCACCTAGCACAGATGCCTGAGTCTGAATGGGGGAATAGACAGAGAGCTAAGTGCTTTTAACTGTGGGTGTGCTAGGTGCTAGGTGCTCTGTGGGACTGTGAAAACACTGTGGCTGTGTGGGAGGGTGAGGTTGTGGCTGGGTCTTTGGGCAGTCATGGTGATGGCTCCACGTATTCGGGGCTCCTTCATTCCCTGGTGAAGGTCATTGCTGTAGGATCCCTATTGACACTGAGGACTTCATGGATCCTTTGTGTGGTTCATGTGGCAGAGTGAACAAATATACCCACTGGGACTAGCGACCAAGCATTAGATAATAACAGAGCAGATTAAACCTCTCCTCTGATTAAAAAATAAAAGAGATTTACCATGTCTAATTTGAATGTCACCTTGGACACTACCTTCACCCTGGAGCACTGAACAGAGCTCCCTGGCCACATCCAGCACATACCTCAGGGTATTCACTGAAAGAGCAGACACTCCATTAAACCACAGAGGCACAGCACAAAGATAAGACATCATGGTGGGGGTGGGGGGGGGCACAAGGTATCTCTAAAATGCCTAAACATAAACAAAGACATTCAAGAAACAATAATAAGGAAAACAACATGACGCCACCAAAGAACTGCAACAGCACTTCAATACTAGATGGTGAAGAGGAAGAGACTGAAGAAATACCCGAAACGGAATTCAAGAAATTGATGGTAGGCTTACTTAGAAGCAATTAGAAGCAAACACATGAATTAAAGAAACATGACATGAATGAAAATTTTGTCAAGAAATTGAAATTTTAAAGAGAAATAAAAATGAAATATTGGGGGCCGGCGCCGCGGCTCACTAGGCTAATCCTCCGCCTAGCGGCGCCGGCACACCGGGTTCTAGTCCCGGTCGGGGCGCCGGATTCTGTCCCGGTTGCCCCTCTTCCAGGCCAGCCCTCTGCTGTGGCCAGGGAGTGCAGTGGAGGATGGCCCAGGTGCTTGGGCCCTGCACCCCATGGGAGACCAGGAAAAAGCACCTGGCTCCTGGCTCCTGCCATCGGATCAGCGCGGTGCGCCGGCCGCAGCGCGCCAGCCGCGGCGGCCATTGGAGGGTGAACCAACGGCAAAGGAAGACCTTTCTCTCTGTCTCTCTCTCTCACTGTCCACTCTGCCTGTCAAAAAAAAAAAAAAAAAAAAAAAAAAAAAAAAAAAAAAAAAGAAATATTGGAAATGAAGAACTCAATAGGTCAAGTTAAAAACGCAGTGGAAAGCTTTAACAACTAACTCAGTGAGACACAAGAAAGAATATCCAAATTAGAAGGCAAATCTCTGGAAATTTTACAATCAGACCAAAAAAAAAAAAAAAAAAGGAAATTAAAACATAGTGTTGGATACTTATGGGATACTACTATCAAACAGCCCAACATACGTGTTTTAGGAGTTCCTGAAGGCATGAAAACAGAGATGGATTAGAAGGCCTTTTTAGTGAAATAATTACAGAAAACTTTAATTTGGAGAAAGAAAGGGAAGTTGAAGTACAGGAAGCACACAGAACTCCTATTAGACATGACCAGAAAAGATCTTGACAACACATTGGGTCAAACTCTCCACACTAAAACATAAAGAAAAGATTCTAAAATGTACACAAGAGAAACACCAGATTTACTTTCAGAGGATCTCCAATTAGACTCACAGTGGACTACTTCTCCTCAGAAACCCTATAAGCTAGTAAAAAATGGTGAGATAGATTTGAAGTCTTAAGAGAAAAAAACTCTCACCCAGAATACTATATCCTACAAAGCTCTCATTTATGAATGAAGATGAAACAAGGACCTTCCGTAACATACAGAAATTGAATTTGTCACCACTTGTCCAGCCTTACAAAAAATGCTTAATGATGTGCTATACAAATAAACAGTCATCACCATAAAAGAATGTGAAAGCAGAAAATCTCCCAGTAAAAGTAGAAAGGAAATCCAAAGTACAAAATAGGAATATTATAGAAAAGTGGCAGAGCCAAGTTACTACTTATCAATAGTAATCTTGAAAGTAAATGGCCTCAACTCCCCAGTTAAAGATATATACTGGCTAAATGGATTAAAAAGCAAGACACATCTAATTGGTGCCTAAAAGAAACACATCTCACCAAAAAAGGACAACTGCAGGCAGAATCAAAGTATTGTAAAAGATATTCCATGCTTACAGAAACAAAAAAAGTGCAGGTTAGCCATCCAAATATCAGACAAAATAGACTTTAACACCAAACTGCTAAGAGTTCAATGAAGGAGGACACTCTGCAATAATTAAGCGATTAATTCAACAGGAAGTTGTGACTGTAACAAATGTTTATGCACCTAAATACAGAGCAACTGGCTATTTAAAAGAAATATTAATGGATTTAAAGGGAGATACAGACTCTAATACAATAGTAGTGATGGACTTCAACACCCTATTTTCAGTAATGGACAGATCAACCACATGCTAAGCCATAAAGCAAGCCTCTCAGCAAATTAAAAAAAAATCAGCTGGTGCCGCGGCTCACTAGGCTAATCCTCCACCTTGCGGCACCGGCACACTGGGTTCTAGTCCTGGTCGGGGCGCTGGATTCTGTCCCGGTTGCCCCTCTTCCAGGCCAGCTCTCTGCTGTGGCCAGGGAGTGCAGTGGAGGATGGCCCAGGTCCTTGGGCCCTGCACCCCACGGGAGACCAGGAGAAGCACCTGGCTCCTGCCATCGGATCAGTGCAGTGCGCCGGCCGCAGCACGCTGGCCGCGGCAGCCATTGGAGGGTGAACCAACGGCAAAAGGAAGACCTTTCTCTCTGTCTCTCTTTCTCACTGTCCACTCTGCCTGTCAAAAAATTTAAAAAATTAAAAAAAATCAAATCATACCATGCATCTTCTCGGACCACAATGGAATGAAGCTGGAAATCAACAACTTAAGAATCTTTAGATCATAAATAAACACATGGAAACTGAATAACATGCTCCTGAATGAATAGTAGGTCAAAGAATAAATCAAAAGAGAAATAAAAAACTTCTGGAAACAAATGAAGATGACAATACAATATATCAAAACATGGGATACAGCAAAAGCACTTTTAAGAGAAGTTTTTATCAATTGGTGCCTATGCCAATACATTGAAAAGTCACTAAATAAAGGAGCTATCAATGCATCTCAAGGAACTAGAAAACAAATCAAGTGTAAAATTACTAATAAAAAATTAGGATAAATAAAATTGAAAACATAAAAATACAAAGGATCAGTGAAACAAAGAGCTGATTTTCTGAAAAAATAAAATTTATACATTGGTCCAACCAAAAAAAAAAAAAAAAACAAAAACACCCCAAATCAATTAAATCAGAAATGAAACAGAAAGGTAACAACAGACACCACAAAATAAAAAGAATCACTCTGAATTAGTACAAATAATTGTATGTCAACAAATTGGAAAACCTAGAGGAAACGAGCAGAAGCCTGAACACTTGTGATGATCTAGGAGGCATAGAAAATCTAAAAAGACCAATAACCAAGATGGAGACTGAATCTGGAAAAAAAATAAAAACCCTACAAAAATGAAAGGTCCAGCATTGGACAGACTCAAAGCTGATTTCCCAGACATTAAGAACTAATTCCAATTAATCTGAAGCTATTCAAAACAACTGAAAGAGAGGGAATCCCCCCAAATTCTTGAAGCCAGCATAATCTTAATTACAAAACCAGAAAAAGATACAACAGAAAAAGAGAACTATAGACCAATGTGCATGAAGAACATAGATACAGATATCCTCAACAAAATACTAGCCACTTGAATCCAATAACACAACAGAAAGATCATACACCTCGCTGAGTGGGATTTATCCCTGGTATACTGGGATGGTTCAACATTTGGATATCAATAAATCTGATACATCTTCACATTAGCAAAATGAAGAACAAAAACCATATGGTTCTCATATATGGAAACACAAGAGACCCCAATTAACTGAAGTAATCTTACAAAACAAACATAATGCCAGAAGCATCACAACACCAGATTTCAAGACAAAAGACAGGGCAGTTATAACAGTCAAAACATCATGGTACTGGCAAAAATAAAAAACGAAAACAAATAAACAAAAAAAACCCCAGAATGGGAGGCCAATGGAAAAGAAAATAAACTTCAAAAATAAATTCACACAACTTTATCTTTGAAAAATGAACTAAAAATCCCTTCAGCAAGGCCAGTCTCTTGTACAAATAGTACTGGAAATCTGGATCGGATCTCTGTGTGCAGACGTATGAAGCAAGACCCCTAATTTGCAACTACACAAAAATCCACTGAAAATGGACCTAGACCTAAATCTACCATTTGAAATATTGGGAAAACCCTGAAAGCCATTACCACAGTCAAGGATTTCATGGAAAAAGATCTCAGAAGCACAGGCACTCAAAGCCAAAACTTAAAAAGGGGATTATATAAGATTGTGACTACACATCAAAAGAAAACACTCAGCAAAGTAAAAAGGCTACCAACAGAATGGGAAAAACTACTTGCAAACTCTATTACTGATAAGGGATTAATATACAGAATCCATAGAGCTGAACAAGGTAAACAAAACAATCCATCCAGTTATACAATGGGACTTAGCAAAGTCCTGTTTAAGGACTTAAACAGGAACTTTTCAAAAGACAAAATCAAATGGCCAACAGACACATGAATACATGCTTGGGATCACTAGCCATCAGGGAAATACAAATCATAATCAGAATGAGCCCTTAGACATTTTCTCAAAAAAATGTATATATAAATTAAACCTCAAAAAATTTAATTTTTTTTGAATTAATAAGTATTTTCTTTCTTTATTGTAAAAACAATCCTGTTGGTGTTCTGCACAGTAGGGTAATAGTTAATAATAACACACTGTACTTTTCTAAATAGAAGAAAGACTTCTGGATTTTCACACTACAAAGAAACCTTATGGGTGCTAAATATATATGAATTTATCAAAATATTACATTGTACCCCATAAACATGTATTGTTGCTGTCAAATAAAACATTCAAATAAAAAAAAAAAAAAACCACAGTGAGGTTTCACCTCAACCAAGTCAGAATGGATTTCATAAAGAAATCAACAAAAATGCTGGCTAGCATGTAGGAAAAATGTTACACTAATCCACTGTATATGGAAACGTAAACTGGTACAGCCACTGTGGAAGACGATATGGAGATACCTCAGAACTCTGAATATAGCCCTACTGTGATCCAGCTATCCTGCTCCTAGGAATTTACCTGAAAGAAATGATATCAGCATATGAAAGATTGCAAGTGGAATCAATACAAATGTCTATCAACTGAAGAGTGAATACAGAAATTATGGGAACAGCAGATTCATAAAATGACAAGCATTTTCTTTAAATAGCACTCTGACCTCAGAATTAGCCCTTAAAGCATTCTCATGTGCCTGAATAACCCATGAGAACGTCAGACATAGAAAGCCAAACACTGTGGCAAAAAGTGTCCTACATGTAGGACCTCCCTGGGGAAGACCCAACAGAAACAAGTGGTCATTAAAGAATGTACT
Source organism: Oryctolagus cuniculus (assembly GCF_051225735.1). NCBI lineage: Eukaryota > Metazoa > Chordata > Mammalia > Lagomorpha > Leporidae > Oryctolagus > Oryctolagus cuniculus. The sequence goes on along the minus strand of NC_142889.1, from coordinate 7,724,399 downwards.
TTTATCTGAAGGGAGGAGAGTACATCACTTTGTTTATGGCCTTGTCTAAATATTGAAGCTTATGGATTTAAAAGGTTTCCATAGCTTAGGCAGCTCACATCAAGAGCCTCGGATGATCACTGATGTCATACATTAAGTATTATTAAATTAAAAATAATAGTCACTGGTGCAATGAGAAGGCCATGCCAAGATGGCCACTGGCAAGCGAGCATCAGTTACTCAGGAATGGCTTTAAAACCCACCTGGCAATGGAGCCTGCCTAGCAACACGCTGTGATTAGTTGGGGCATAGACTGCCCTTTGACTAGATTGGCTGGTCTTGGCTATATAAGCTGTTGTACCAACTGAAATAAACAAGTCTGCGGGCTGCTTGCCTCAAGTCCACGTTCACCCAACTCCAGGGGTCTGTGTGACGACTCCGTGCCTCTTGCCCCCACCCCACCACGCTGCTCCTCTCAGAAGTGAATCCACTGCAAGATTGTTGAGAAATCAACTGCAACAAGTCACCATACACTAACTTCCCATGCAGGATATCTGTTTTCAAATAGTTGGATTAAGAGAGTTAATAGTCAGCCAGCACCGTGGCTCAACAGGCTAATCCTCCACCTAGCGGCGCTCGCACACTGGGTTCTAGTCCTGGTCAGGGCACCGGATTCTGTCCCGGTTGCCCCTCTTCCAGGCCAGCTCTCTGCTATGGCCCGGGAGTGCAGTGGAGGATGGCCCAAGTTCTTAGGCCCTGCACCCCATGGGAGACCAGAAGCACCTGGCTCCTGCCTTCGGATCAGCACGGTGAGCCAGCCAGTGCACCGACCGCGGCAGCCATTGGAGGGTGAACCAACGGCAAAGGAAGACCCTTCTCTTTGTCTCTCTCTCTCTCACTGTCCTCTGTCAAAAAATAAAAAAATAAAAAAAAATAAAAAGAGAGTTAATAGTAAAACTTGTCCACAAAGATTTATCTTATGTATTAAGTGGAGAATATTATCTGTCTCATAAGATATAGCAGTAATGCCTAAGTGCTTGCAAAAGATGCATCTTTCTTGGGTTCTTCTTCAAATTTCATTTCTCAAAAATATGTTAATTATAACCCAGAAAGGTTTACTTTTATTGAATTAAAGAGTACTTTCTTTCCTTATTGTAGAAATAACCCTATTGGTGTTCTAATGCAAAAGATAATAATTCATCAATAACATACTATTCTTCTCTGGGTTAACTAGAGAAAAAGACTTCTGACCATTCATACTACAAAGAAACCTTGAATATATGAAACAATTCATGCTAATTATCCTAATTTGTTCATTGCAATGTATGCATGTATTGAAATATTACAATGTTACCTATAAATATGTATAATTATTGCCAATAATATAAAAACAAAATGGATATAACTGGAGAACATTATACCTAATGAAATAAACCAATCCCAAAAGGAAAAATATGTTTTTGTTTGTTTTGTTTTGTTTTTGACAGGCAGAGTGGACAGTGAGAGAGAGACAGAGAGAGAGAAAGGTCTTCCTTTGCCGTTGGTTCACCCTCCATTGGCCGCCACGGCTGGCGTGTTGCAGCCGGCGCACTGCACTGATCCGAAGGCAGGAGCCAGGTGCTTCTCCTGCTCTCCCATGGGGTGCAGGGCCCAAGCACCTGGGCCATCCTCCACTGCACTCCCAGGCCATAGCAGAGAGCTGGCCTGGAAGAGGAGCAACCGGGACAAAATCCAGCACCCCGTGTGCCGGTGCCGCAAGGCGGAGGATTAGCCTGTTGAGCCGCGGCACCGGCCCGAAAAATATGTTTTTGTTAATCTGTGGTAAAAGGGTACATAAAAGGTAATCTATAGAAGTGAAATCGATACTTTTAGATACGATTTTGAACAGCCCTTATCCTGACTGTTGAGAAAAAGTCCTCCCCAAATTACTTGCTGAACTCTTTACTTAGTATTTGGTTCATCTTTTTTTTAAAGATTTTATCTATTGAGAGGTAGAGTTAGATAGAGGGAAATACAGAGAAAGGTCTTCCATCTACTGGTTCACTCCCCAAATGGCTGCAAAGGCTAGAGCTGCGCTATGAAGCCAGGAGCCAGGAGCTTCTTCCGGGTCTCCCACATGGATGCAGGGTCCAAGCACTTGGGCCATCTTCTACTGCTTTCCCAGACTATAGCAGAGAGCTGGATTGGAAGAGGAGGAGGTGGGAACAAATTGGCACCTATATGGGATGATGGCTCAGCCCACTACATCAAAAGCACTTGATCCAGCCTCTTTGTGTATAATCTTTTATGTCTAAAGAATGGGAATAGGAGAGGGTGGAGGTAGAAGGGTGGTTAAAAAAAAAAAAGCATTATATATTTGTCCTAGTCATCTAGGACAACTACAATGGTGAATTAATTAAAAAAAAAAACTTTATTAACCTCTGGGCTTTTGTTCTAGATGATATAAAGGCAGTGAACAGTTATGTACCATAAATCGCCTACTTTGGATTTGCAAGAGGACAGCTCATTTTCACTGGAAGGCAAGATTAATTTGGTCACTATAAAGCTAGTTAATCGGCCGGTGCTGCGGCTCACTAGGCTAATCCTCCGCCTTGCGGCGCCGGCACACGGGGTTCTAGTCCCGGTCGGGGCGCCGGATTCTTTCCCGGTTGCCCCTCTTCCAGGCCAGCTCTCTGCTGTGGCCAGGGAGTGCAGTGGAGGATGGCCCAAGTACTTGGGCCTGCACCCACATGTGAGACCAGGATAAGTACCTGGCTCCTGCCATGGGATCAGTGCGGTGCACCGGCCGCAGCGCACCGGCCGTGGCGGCCATTGGAGGGTGAACCAACGGCAAAGGTAGACCTTTCTCTCTCTCTCTCACTGTCAACTCTGCCTGTCAAAAAAAAAAAAAAAAAAAAAAAAAAAAAGAATCTGTAAAGGTAGTTAACCACTGAATCCCCCAGAATATGTTCCGTAAACATGCAAGTAGCAATTTTTCTAATTTTTCACAAATCTTTCCTTTTTGGGGGGGGGGGGGGAGAGGAAGGAAGCACAAATCCCAGCTATCAGCTCTTTAAATATTTAATATAAAAGTTAACACACAACTTATTCAAGATCTAAAATGTGAATAAAGTGATGGTAAGAGCTGCGGCAACTGTATAAATCCTCACAAACTCTTTAAGTTTAACATGGTGTACTAAAGTAATCCACAGAGGTGGACATTTAGCCTATTAGTTAAGATGCAGTCTGGGATTTCTGTATTCTGTTACCACATTTCCCTTAGCACTGAGACTTCTAGCTCTGTTCTGATTTCAGCTTTCTGCTAATGAAAGGGCACAACTGATAATACACTTAGTTGTATCCCAGCCACCAATGTCCACATGGAGAATCTGGACTGATTTCCAGAGTTTCAGTTTGAGCCTAGTAAAGAACAGGGTGCTGCAGTCATTTGAGAGTAAAATACAATGGGAGCTCTAGTCTGTCTTCTGCATAACTTGTTTATATAATTCTTAATAGCCACAAACTACAAAGCACCAAGCGTTTTCCCATCTGTACCAAGTGTTTTCCATCTAACAATCAGAGAAGAGAAAGAGTTGTGACTATAGGCAATGGAATCTTACCCCACAAATGTAAAATATATAAGCTGTGTGATTTAAGACACTGCTTATCATTTGCAGATGCTAAAGAAAAGTCAGATACTGAAAACTGAATTCCTTTGAAAAAATTCTATAATATCCTTTTTAAATGTTAATATTAACAAATTAGAACAGTCTATCCATCATGTCTGTTAACTAATAGTGGTTGCCTGCAACAATGTATGATGATAGATTATTTAACATAAGCCAGAGAAGGCACCTATGCTATCACTGCTATCCCTAGCTTATTCCATTTCCTGATCTGATTTACTAACAAAAAGCACTATGTTGAATTACAGGAAAACTGACTTCTTACTCAACTCTTTTGAGTTGTCACCTTTCACATTAAAATGGTGAAAAAACAATCACACTCTTAACATGAAAGGACACTTTAAAAAATTTGTGGAAAATGATGATTATAAAAACCTATACATGGATTTCTAGACTTTTTTGCACCATATAAACATATTCAAGTCCATTTTCTCATTAATTTTTTGAAAAAGCTTCACATGTCATTCTTTAAGATTTCCATGCATTTTACATAAACCCTTTTCTTCTGCAAACCATTCTTTATCCAACTATTTAAAACACAGAAATACTTGTGGCTTCATATGTATTTAACAAATAGTTCAGTGGTTAGCTAAAAGTACAAGTTCATTTCTACCTCTCTCAACAGCAAGCCATGACTGACAGCATAAGGAAACTGTTAAACTTTTTATTTGAGTAAAATCATAACAAAAAGCAGCACACACAGTGCTACTGTCTGAAGTCAATACAATAAGCAATTACTAAACAGTGACTTACAGTTCAATGTTTACATTCAGCGAACCAAATCCAACCTTTTTTCATTCCAAGTATTGCTGGCTAATAAAACTGAATGTGTAAGTCACTGATTATAGCAATACAGAAAGATAACCACATGTTTAAGAATTGCAAATATGCCAGACAGTCACGGAAATCAAACACAATAAAACACATAACTAAAAAAAAAAACTCAGAGAACTTTTGAGAGAATGTGGACATACCAATTTTCAGAAGTGTTTTCATTAACATCTCCAGACAAGTCTATTAAAACCTTGGCATGTTTCAGTTTCAAGTTGCCAATTTTATCTTAAATTTTATCAGAACAATGTAACTATACTGCCAATTCTTGGTCTGCTTAATTTCACTCAAGTTTTGTAGGACTTAACATTAAAAGCTCACACTACCCCAAAATATATTATTTCACGTATGGTGACATTCAACATTAAGTGCCAGTGTTTGCGAACTGTCTTTTGGTCAAGTTTCTTTAAACGTTCTAAATCAATTTTAGGCTTACAAAAATAAATATTTGTCAAAATGCTCAATAAATATTACACAAGCTAGCAGCAAAAATTATCTATGAAAGTTTGTCATGTGCAAATAGTTCTCTCAACAATCCATGGTCCCAGATAAAATTTCAGATTCTAGTTCTTGACAAGCTGCATTCAACAATTTCCAAGAGACAAAGTAAGATTGGAAGTTTAAAGACTCGCACACAAGACACACACACACACACACACACACACACAAACACACATATAAAATTCTCTGAATGTGCAATAAAATAAGTACTTTGTAAAAAGTTACGGGCAAAATGTACAAGAGTCTAATTCAAATAGCACCGTAACAAATGACCTCAATACCATCAAGTGCACCTACTTAATAAAGTTTTAGAACAAGGCACAATACACATAAAATATATTGCACTTTTAAGAAATTCTTGCCAGCTTCTATGCCACTGTGCAGATTTGGTTTTGCTGCATTCTGGCCAAAAAATAAGCACAGATTTCCAAACAGGAGAGGCATTTTAGTGATGAATAATCATCTTTGGCCAAGTCTAGCCTAACAACTACAAATACAATGGAAATTATGAAATTAAAATACTATTTTAAAATCTATTAAAAAAATATATAAAACTGATGCCCTGTACTTTGTATTTCCAACCTGTGTAATCTCAAGGATCTCAGTTTCTCAAATTTTCAGTCTACAAGTGTAAGCCATTTCAACTTTTCCATGCAGCTTCTACAGACAAATAAATCCACATTAAAATAAAGCCTACTGCAAAATCTTTCCTTTTCCAAACCATCTTGACCAAAAAACATTAACACTAGCATGCACTGAAGACCAGAACTGAGCTAGGTCTGCATAAGACTGTTCATTGCCATGGTAAGCCACACTAACACTTCATTTTTATTTACGGCAGGCATTAGCAATTTAATTAAATGAAACCTCCACTAAATGAAGAAAACAGAACTTCAAACTTTTTTCTTTTTTTTTTTTTGCCAATATTTTTCTAGCTTAGAATAAACAGCCTAAACTTTAAATAAGAAATTATTGTACATACTTGAATTGACTTTGAAAAAGGCTCTCAAAAATGTTGCATTTTCATATATTCCATCTCATCATGACCAGAGTGGTTTATCTAAGTATAAGGTTTTAAGTGCCTATCTAGGATAGAGTGAGCAAATCAGAACTTCAATTTAATACAGCCTACCACCACAGAAACAAGCTATGTTTTAAGATGTTTTTAACTCCAGTTCCAGGATCAAAAAAGGATACTGCATTAAGTTTTTTTCCCCTTCTATTTATGGAAAACTAAGTTATACCATCAACACTTGTGTGCCAAGGTTTGATTTTAGCACATGTTCAGTAAATTTATTTTGTCAAACAATTGGATACCTTGAGCATTACTGAGCCAACAGGACATCAAAATAATAAGTTGACTGAAGTTAAAAGTCACAGTACATTAACAAACAAATGATCCTCAGTCGTGAAATTATAAATACAGTTTGCAATGGGATAAACAGGATAGTGAATCCAAACTAAAGCCAACTTCTTAACAGGGCTGATGATGGTTCGTTTCTTCTTGTGACTTTGAGCTCTCATCAATTTTAAGAATCACTGTTGGTAACATAAAAAGTTCTTAAAGCTATACAACATAGTCTGGCTAAAGTTACATGTGGTTTCCATATTAACTTGTTTGACTTTGCTGCAAAGGAGATTCAGTTGCCCCACCAGTCAACTCCTTGAGAGTTGTAATTTCCTCCATATCCATCACTATTGTAGAAGCTTCCATAGCCACCTGTTAAAAAAATGTTCAGAAAGAGAATCTAGTTATCCACTGTCAATTATATTTCCTTTTTTTCCTCAAGAACTTTGATATAAATCTAAAAAACAATGCTAGATGTTTTTATTTTTTAAAAATTCAATTCACAGTGAGATGGAAAAAGTAGACTAAAAAAAAAAAAGGCTTTTTCAAAGGAAAACTTCTATTACCTCCACCATATCCTCTGCTGCTGCCGTGACCACCCCCACTGCTACGGCTGCTGCCTGCACGACCACTAAAGCCAGAACTGCTGGAACTGCTACTTTGTCGATAGTCTCTGGCACCAAATCCTCCACTGAATCTATTATTGTAAAGAAAAATATGTGTTATTTTGTGGCATATAATTATAATAATTAACTAAGATGCCCATTCCTACTTAAATTTCTCAATTCTCTGATTATCAATTCAATTCCTATTATTGTCAGGTTCCAAACAATAATGATTCCAAACCCTCAGCAATGAACAGTATAACGTGTATTTCTGGTCATCCTTTCTTTTTTTTAATTCTTTTTAAGATTTATTTATTTATTTGAAAGTCAGAGTTACACAGAGAGGAGAAGCGGAGAGACAGAGAGGAAGAAGGAGAGGGAGAGGGAGAGAGAGAAGAGGGAGGTCTTCCATCCGATAGTTCACTCCCCGACTGGCCACAATAGCTAGAGCTGCGCCAATCTGAAGCCAGGAACCAGGAACTTGTTCCGGGTCTCCCACATGGGTGCAGGGGCCCAAGGACTTCGGCCATCATCTCTTGCTTTCCCAGGCCACAGCAAAGTTGGATCAGAAGTTGAGCAGCCGGGTCTTGAACTGGCACCCATATGGGATGCCAGCGCTTTAGGCCAGGGCATTAACCTGCTGCGCCAGAGAGCTGGCCCCAACTCTGGTCATCCTTTCTAATTATTTATTATCCAAATTTAAGAGTAGGATAGAGAAATTTACTTAACACTTTTAGGTTACACTAGTGAAGACCCAAAACAATGTGTACCTCTTAGAACGTCCACGACTGCTGCCCTTGTAGTGGTGTTCATAAGCCATATTTTCTAACCAAGATGGCACTTCTTGTTTAGCTTCAACAAGTAGATCCAACAAATCCTTTGTGATATTTATATTCCTTTCATTGAAGAATGAGGTAGCAAGGCCTAAAGAATTAAAGTACGTAGGTTTAGGCTTCCATAAAGCACCCCTTGTGTTTATATATTTATATATTCTTCACCATACTCATTTTCCACATGTAAAACCTAAATGAACTTACAATTTGCAATAAAGCTGAAATTTCTTTACATGAATTATTTTTTCTTTCCAAAAGGCTCTGTCAAATTCTTTAGCCTAAGTATTACCAATAAAAATAAACTATCCAGAACTCTTATAAACCTTACCAAGATTTCCTACACGTCCTGTACGGCCAATGCGATGTACATATTCTTCAATATCACTTGGCAAATCAAAATTGATAACATGTTTCACATTTGAAATGTCTAGCCCTCTTGCTGCCACCTGAAAAATAACTTTAATTAAGAGAAAGCAATACTCAAACATGATTAACTCAAATGTAAAATATACACACCGCTGTAGCCACTAGAATTGGGCTTTTCCCTGAGCGAAACTGGTGAAGGGCCTCCTCTCGATCTCTCTGGGATCGGTCTCCATGAATGCTGGTACAAGCATATCCTTCATGGTATAAGAAGTCCTCCAGAGAATCCGCACCCTTTTTGGTCTCCACAAACACTAAAGTTAATGAATCCTTCCCTGAAAAATTGGAAGGTTTTGACTTAGCAACATCTACATCTACTGTGACTTAAGATTAGTGCTTGATTTGAATAACCAGTTTAATTCTCCTTGTACTGTGTAGGCATACAAATTAAGTAAAGTAAGTTTTGTTTTTACAATAGTTAAAATCAAAAGGAAAAGTGGAAAGTGAAGGAACAGGAAAGATCTGAAGTTCTCCTCATATCTAGCTGACACTATTAATCATAACTTTACCTGTTGCATTTAATAGATCAAGCAAAAATGATCGTTTGTCTGACTCTTCCACCCAAACTACTTTCTGTGTGATGTTCTCCGAAGTAGAACCAACTCTACCGACAGCCAAAAAGATATACTCATCCAAGAAATCACGGGCAAGCATCTGAAAAAGTGAAGACAACAATTTTAAAAGCCTCATTTATTTTAGTACCTAAAGTATCTGAAGATAATTATTTTCAAACACAAAGTTCCAAAGAAAAATTGCCAACATGAAATAGTACCTGTATTTCCTTAGGAAAAGTAGCACTAAACATCATGGTGTGACGAACACCTTTTGGTGGCATGGTGTCTTGTTCAACTATACGACGGATCTGAGGTTCAAATCCCATATCCAGCATTCTGTCAGCTTCATCCAATACTAAGTACCTGTTATAGAAAATGCTCAGTAGATTCTACATAGATAACTGAGTATAGGCTGAAAAATGACTGCATATAGTTCTACTTATCACTTTTTCACTTATGAAGCAGTCTAGCCTCTAAGTCTGATCATTACTTTCTTTTCTTTTCTTTCTTTCTTTTTTTTTTTTTTTGAAAGGCAGAGTGGACAGTGAGAGAGAGAGAGACAGAGAGAAAGGTCTTCCTTTCCCGTTGGTTCAACCTCCAATGGTTGCCGCGGCCAGCATGCTGCGGCTGGAGCATCGCACTGATCTGAAGGCAGGAGCCAGGTGCTTCTCCTGGTCTCCCATGGGGTGCAGGGTCCAAGCACTTGGGCCATCCTCCACTGCACTCCTGAGCCACAGCAGAGAGCTGGCCTGGAAGAGGGGCAACCGGGACAGAATCCAGCGCCCCGACCAGGAGTAGAACCCGGTGTGCCGGCACTGCAAGGTGGAGGATTAGCCTGTTGAGCCGCAGCGCCAGCCTGATCATTACTTTCTAGTTACTCAAGCTAACCACATAGATTCAATGAAAATTTCTCATCAACACTGTTAACTATTAATTCTTGCAAACTATTGTAACATTACAATAAAAAAGACCACAAATTAAAAAGATGCACCCCATAATATAAAACTTAAACGTACTTGCAGAAATCTAATCCAATCTTTCCTCTTTCCATCATGTCCACTAGACGTCCTGGAGTGGCTACTAACAAGTGGCATCCACGTTCTAAATCTCTAATTTGCTGACCAATATCAGCACCACCATAAACTACACAAGGACGAACTCTAGACCGGTATGAAAACTGCAAGCAAAAAATTTATCAGGTAGTCAAAATTTTTCACCATGGACTAGATGAAAAATTACTAATAACTACACTACTTACTTTTCTAGCTTCCTCATAGATCTGTACAGCCAATTCTCTTGTTGGTGCTAAAACCAGAGAGATTGGGTACTGTTTGCGGCGTCCATATCTTCCATTTTCCTAAAAAATACAAGTGATTTTTTTAACTTTGTAATATCCAAAACTTTTAAAAGTTCATTTAAACACTGATTTCAAGTGGATTAAGATAAAAAAAGCAAATAAAAAAATAACAAAGCATTTTTCTTGGGGATTAAGATGCCTCTTGGGATGCCCATTCTATACCAGAGTACCTGGGTTTGTTCCTGCCAAAAGTGCACAATGGGCTACAGTATGTATGTGCTTGGGGCCAGTAGTGTGGCTCAGCAGTAAAGCCACAGCATGCAGTGCCGGCTTCCCATGTAGGCACTAGTTTGAGTCCCAATTCTAATCTAGCTCTCTGCTAATGTGTGCGGGAAGGCAGCAGAGGACAGCCCAACTGCTTAGGCCCCTGTAGCTATTTGGGAGATGTGGAAGAGACTCCAAGCTCCTGGCCATTGACTTTGTAGCCACTGGGAACTGAACCAGCAGAGGGAAGAGCTCTCTCTTTGTCTCTCACTCTCTCGGTAACTCTGCCTTCAAATATTTAAAAAAAAAAAAAAAGTACCTCAGTCAAGTACTTGTCTCTCTGCCATCTAGACAGGATTAACTGGATTCAATGACCAGCTACTGGTTTTTATGCAATCTTTCGGGACAAAACCAAGAAATGGAACTTCTCTTTTTTTCTATTTGTCTCTCAAATAAACGAAAAATGTTAAGTATGTCTAATTATTCTTTAAAAGGTCAACAAGTATTTACAAAACAGGACAATTTCCAGCTTAACAAGGAAGTACTACCTTTACAGCCTTCAAAGCTTCACCTGGACCATCTGTATATATCTGACTCAGAATGGGCAGAAGAAATGCTGCAGTTTTTCCAGATCCTGTTTAAGAAAATACTAAATTACTAATCATGAATTTAAATCATAAATGACCAATTATTTCATATGCCCATCTACTGAAATTTTTGATTTCCATGCCTACCTCTCTGGAAAATACATTAAGTTTATATAATAAACTCATAACTTTTAAGCTACAAAGTGCTTTTTATTTTAACTTGCAAAAATACACGTTTTTTATTCCAAGTACCATCAATATTCATTTCAACAATGTACAGAATGTAAAGCAGTATCAGTGCAGTTTCTGAGAAAATACACAGCTTTAGGATTTTGCAAGCCAGTCAGAAACAAATCTACAACATACAGAATGAATAAATGGGTGTGGCTATTTGAATAAAATTTTATTAAAAAAGTGCTGGTTTTAGTCTTAAGTTCACTAACTCCAGTGAAATACAAGATACAGTTCTATTTCTTGAAAAAGATATTAAATTAGCTGGTGCCGCGGCTCACTAGGCTAATCCTCCACCTTGCGGCGCCGGCATACCGAGTTCTAGTCCCGGTCGGGGCACCGGATTCTTTCCCGGTTGCCCCTCTTCCAGGCCAGCTCTCTGCTGTGGCCAGCGAGTGCAGTGGAGGATGGCCTAAGTGCTTGGGTCCTGCACCCCATGGGAGACCAGGAGAAGCACCTGGCTCCTGCCATCAGATCAGCGCGGTGCACCAGCCGCGGCAGTCATTGGAGGTTGAACCAACGGCAAAGGAAGACCTTTCTCTCTGTCTCTCACTGCCCACTCTGCCTGTCAAAAAAAAAAAAAAAAAAAAAAAAAAAAAAAAAAAAAAAAAGAAAGTAAAGAAAAAGAAAAAGAAATTAAATTAAAAATGATAAATCACTCAACAGTTTTTAGGTAGAGAGAAGACATCCATCACTGCATTCACTGCTTCTCCCTCTTATAACTCCAGACTGCCAATGTGGCCAGGCTTTCAAAAGAAATACTGATGAAAACACCACTTTTATTCCCAACATTCAATGACAAAATTGACAATTCAGCAATCTCAAAATGATGCTCAATACAGAACTCAGGTCTCCTAACACAAAATACTTCTCGAGCAAGCCCAGTTTTATTCTTTATCAAATGAGCTTACCTGTTTGGGCACAAGCCATTAAGTCTCTTTTCTCTTTGATAATGGGAATGGCATGTTTTTGCACTGGAGTAGGACGGGAATAACGAGTAAGCTCAATATTCCCCATTATAATCTCTCCCATTTCAACATCACTGAACTGTGAAGAAATTTAACCAACTCAATTAAATACAAGGAAAAAGAGAAATGTTGAATTTGCTACAATTTCGGTTCTATGTTAGTGTTAACAAATAAAGCAACACCCTGTGAAGTTTATAGTTATTTTAGCTAGAAATAACAAAGGCATTTTTAAAGAAAATGGACTTCCTAGACTAATCAACATCAAAAATACTGGAGAAAATTCTTATGAAGGATACCTCTATTACAATATTATTCATAACAGTAACATTTATGTGTTTTTTCTTCATAACTCAAGGGTCTCTACAAGCAACATCACAGTAACTTTACAGATCTGAACAAGAAAAAAAATCAAGGGAACTTACACTTTCAATATGTGGAGGACAGTTATTTCCAGTTGCTTCTACTGGTATATCATCATATTTCTCAAAGTTAATCCCAGTATTTCCACCAGAAAAGAGCTCTCTGAAATCAAACAATTATCACATATGTTATACTGGATAATAAGTATTCTAACAGTTAAAGTACATTTCAACAACTTACTGTTCCAAGCGTTCACTTGGTGGAAGTGGTTTTGACCAATCATCTTCATCTGATTTGTCACACCAACGACTGTGTCCACTCCGTTCAAATTTGCCAAAGCCAGTTCTGTCACCACGACTGCCAATACCATCATAGTCACTCCGTCCACGATCTTCAAATCTAAACAAGACAATAAGAAGGTTTTTATTAGCCAATGTTAAGTTGTAATTGGTCTTTTATATTATAAACAAACTTCACACACTCAAGAATAAAGCTTCAGGAAGAAGCTCTCTTGTGATGAAGTTTTAGTCCTATTCGTGAAAAACAAATACAGACGTGAGTGATGATCAATTCATCAAACTAATGCAATCAAAAATAAAAATTAAATTAAAAGCTGGTGTAACTACACAGATTTTATTATGTATACTTTATATTTTTGCATCACATTTAATTATTAATTCATGATTTAATAGTTTTGGAAGAACTTCTTACAATTAAAAAGAAATTTTGCTTAAAATCCATTAATAGATGGTCTGTTAGAGAAAACAAAGCTTAAGAATCACATGTATATAAAATGAAAATTTGAACCATAAAAAGTGAAAACTTACCTACTGAAAACTCTAAATTGCTACTGTACACATAGAAGTTAAGAATTTACCTTCCCCTTGATCCACTTCCACGATCACTGAAGTAACTGGATTTTCCTCTTGAATCACGAGAACCAAAACTGCTGTATGCATCTTTATCTTTACTACAACTCCACCCTGAACTGTCCTTATCATAAAATCCTTCAATAAAAAAAGCAAAAATTAAAACATGACAATACTTTTGCATGATTATCTTTTCAAAAATGAAACACTTGATACACACAGCTTTCTTGGACTTTATCCTGTGTACTTAAAGATCAATGTGTCCCACAAACATTAATTCTGACCATCTTTAATTCTTTTTCAACAGAAATTATTTTAGCAAGCAAAATTATCTCCCAGTTAAAAACAATGCCTGACTAACTGGTATACAAATAGGTCTCTACAAATAGCTACAAAACCAAAGAAATGTAAATTCATCCCGCAATTAGTTTATCTTAGGTGCTATATCAAATTCAGATGAAGGTACTTCCCTAAATGATCTTCTGACACACATACAGAGACTGGAAATTACAAAGAACATGTAAAACACAACACTAAATCATAAGCGCCTTACCTTTCATCTTCTCCACTCTACTGTCCTATAACCAATACCTTCTTTCCTTTATTTATTTATTTTTTATTAGACAGGCAGTGTTAGTGAGACAGAAAGATCTTCCTTCAGTTGGTTCACCCCCCAAAATGGCCACTACGGCCAGCCGGCTGCGCCAATCTGAAACCAGGAGCCAGTGTTTCCTCCTGGTCGCCCATGCAGGTGCAGGCACCCAAGCACTTGGGCCATCCTCCACTGCTTTCCCAGGCCACAACAGAGAGCTGGACTGGAAGAGGAGCAACTGGGACTAGAACCCGGCACCACAGGCAGAAGATTAACCAAGTGAGCCACAGCGCCAGGCCCCCCCCCCCCCTTTTAAAAAGATTTATTTTACTTATTTGAAAGAGTTACAGATATAGGTAGAGTCAGAGAGAGGTAGAGACAGAAAGACAGGTCTTCCATCTCCTGGGTTCACTCCCCAGATGGCCGCAATGGCCGAAGCAGCAATAATCCGAAGCCACGAGCCAGGAGCTTCTTTGTGGGTGCAGGGAACCAAGGACTTGGGCCAACCTCCACCGCTATATCCCAGGCTATAGCAGAGCTGGATTGGAAAAGGAGCAGCCGAGACTAGAACCGGTGCCCATATGGGATGCCAGCATTGCAGGCCAGGGCTTTAACACACTGTGCCACAGCACCAGCCCCTCCTTTTAGTTTTAAGTATTTTCCCTGACCTTTCCTTCTCCCATAAATTTCAGAGCATCCTTTCTGGTGAATACACAGATTCCAAAATGATACCCTCTGGGTTAGAACAGTCACATCCCATATGAAAGCTTAGTTCTGGCTATCCTCCTGATCCTTGCACCTGCTAACGTATATTCTAGTTTGCAAGTAACAGCCCTAGTAGTTAGATCTCTGCCCCACAAATGGGACCTAGACTGAGTTCTCATCTCCTGTCTTTAGCCTTGCAAAACTGGACAGCTTCTGAAGACTAAACCAAGGTAAGCAGCTGAATTTAAAATGACTTTTTTTTTTATTAAAAAAAAACTGACATACTGAGTGCTGCTTTTGTAGTATGAATAAAGCTGTTGTCAGCAATGCCAGCATCCCATATGAGCACTGGTTTGCATCCCAGCTGCTCTATTTCCAATTCAAATCCTGCTAATGTGCCTGGGAAAGCAGCAGAAGATGGCCCAAGCATTTGGGTCACTGCACCAACACCAGAGACCAAGCAGAGGCACTCCAGATCAGCCCAGCTCCAGCCATTGCAGTCATTTGGGGAATAAACTAGCAGTTGGAAGACTGCAGTCTCTCCTTTTTTTCTCTTTACAATAAATAAAACTTATAAAAGCCTCGACATAGCAACAGTATTTTTCTTACCTATTCCTCTATATGTATGCTTTTTAGTAGAAGACATTAGATTTAGACATTAGATTAGACATTAAATTTCAAGTGAAGCAGTTCAGGTAAAAGGTTGAGATCCATCCCACCACTGCACTAACTACACCCCAAGTTGTAATTCACAAATAGTTACTCTTTTCCAAAAACCCAATTTTCGACAATAGTGTTTAAACAGAGCTTTATCATCATGAGGTTTGTTTTATAGGGTAACAACACCATAAAACCATCTCTGGGCAAACAATAAAGCATTAGAGTAGTAAAACTATAAAATCTAGATTCAAAGTTTACCAAAGGAAACAGGAAGTATTCATTATTCAGGATCATATGAACATTTTTAAAGTCACAAAGTGCAGATTCTTAAACAAAGTCCTAATAGCAGCATTGGCTATTACAAAAATTGAAGACTTCCCCAAGTTACTTTATTTTCCCCAGATTTTAACTTCTACAGGAGCAAAAGTCAAATCTACAGTTTTTTAAATGACATACCTTTAGAAGCTTCTCTGTTCCTTAAGTGAGGAGGTATATAGCGCCCTTCTGAAAGAAAAAACAAACTAGGTACTGCAAAATATGCTATGAAAAAAACAATAAGAGACTATGAGGGAAAAGCAATGTCTAATTTAAAATAAGTTACTGGCTTATTAATCCAACATTTTTGCTAAACAAACAACAGGTAAGTCTGGCAAATAAGTCCAGAGCCTTGGATCACAAGAACAGAAATCCTCAAATGTTTCAGTAGTCACTGTGGGAAATTGTTATACACGATTACATTAAACATAACCATTATTCTGACAAGAATAGCTTACTTAAGCAATGAGGGGAAAATACATACTGAGCCAAGTAGCCAGAAAGACACTTTTTAATTCTACACTGGTAGCTGAAGACTACATGATAAAAACATAGGAAAAGGGAAAATGATGTGAAGGAGAATTTGCATGCTTTTATGTCATGCTTCCTGGACTATCATATGTGGATATCAACTTTATTATCTGAAAATTCTAACTTTAAATCCTTTTGATTTAAATACCTAAACTGTCCCTACTAATATAAATAAATCACCATAACACTAACATAATGCAAACAGACTTTGAAATTAATGAACTAGACTTGAAGCTTTTCAGAGTACACCAACTGATTTCTTTAGTCAAGCCCTACCAGCTCCAAGTACTGAACTCTCCTCTCCTTATTCAAAAACCTCAAACATATCTCTAAAAACAAAGAAAACATCTTGGTCATAAAAGTTTTTATATCTATCTTTAAAACAATTTAATATATCTATCCCAACCCCAAATTGGTAGAGTTTACTTGTATCATGATCTCTCACCTTCATTATGGGAAATGGGTAGCAACAGCTGCATTAAATACAAATGGTAGCTTTAAAAGCTCTAACAGTTCAGATCTATTCACGAAAGAACATATGTACACCTCTGACTAGATATTACATTTTTTTAAAACCAATACATATTATGTAATCTTCCTCAGCATTTTACAATTTGAACTTAAAGAACCATTCTTGTTTTCCCCCAAAAAACAGGTAAAAATACTTGTATATGTACATCCTAAAATCATAGGAAAAAGATTTTTCAGTTTAAAATTAGTTAATTCTAATAATTTAGTATTATTTATTATTAAGATACAACAAGCATCTTTTATATATATAAATAATCAATGTTTTTACTTACTGCTTGCAGTACTTCCTCCTGCACTCTGATTATCAGAGGAGTTCAGGTCTAGACCAGCCAACTGGAAAAAGAGGTATTAATAGCTCACATATTTACCAGTTCTTAAAAGGCTCTCCAGTTTACAAGAAGCATGCATGCATAATGAACACCTGGATGCCCTGAGTACCTCAGTAATGAATTCAAATTCATTCACCCAAAACAGATAAGTCTGCAATAACTTTCATTGTTAAAATCTCTTTAATTCCCCATTTAAAATTTTTTTAGCAATACAATAACTTAAATGTTAAAGTAACCTTCAAAGAGTAAAGTTCTGAATGCCACTGTTTTTTTACTTAGCATTAAGCAGAAAAAAAAATACTTTAACAGTTAAATATTCATTAATTTCTTAAAACCCTCCAAGAACCATTTTAATTCAGCTAAATTTGCATAAAATACTAACATCTCTAATCAGCTTTACAGGATATGGTGCAGTTTTGTATCTTGCTGCATGTTTGACACTTCCTGAAGGTAATAGTATACATTTGAAACTGAAGGAAAAAATTGCACATCATAATAGCAAGAACTATGTAAAATCAACTGAAATTGTGTATACGCCAGAATCATTTTTCTTCTGCTCCCCTCAAAAACCACACAAGATTTACATTACATAATGTTGTTTGCTCCCACGGGTCATCTGCAACACCAGCAATGTGTATAAAAGGTAAGTTTAAGATAACTACCAAATTCCATTAGTTCTTAACTAAGAAATTATTCTTAAATAAAAAAAAATCCCGACTTGAATTTAACATTTAATTCAAGCGCTTCAAGAAGCACGTCGAGGGGCGGAAGAACTGCAACCAGTCAGAAAATCAAGTACTGCACGCTTATGTTCTTTATGTTTCTATTCCGTAAATCCCAGCAAACTGCAGCAGTTCAAGTCGTTGGCTTAAGAAAAACTAAAAACCTGAAAGATGGGGTCGCCAAATCCTCATTGCAAATTATAATACAATTCAGTTATTTAATGTCACCATAGGCAATAGAGGAGTTCGTCAAGGGTTTTCGCCCCACATCTAGTTCCTCTGCTAGTCCCAGGAGACAAAATTAAGTCTGAACCACAATACCGGTGTTCTCAAAAGTAAAACCTCAGAAGCCATGAGGAAATTTACTGGCACAGCAAATAAACCTATAATCCTTTTTAAAACACGTTACTGCCTCCACCCAAAACCGCTGAAAAGAAGGCATTCTACCGAAAAGACCCGGATATTTCTGCGTCTTTCAGAAAAGTCATTAATAAAGAACGAAAGGATCCGTCCAATCAACACTAGTCAGGTACTTTTCCTGCTACCAATCCAAGATGAAACCTATAGCCGAAGGACACGCGGTACACAAAACACGCCCTTCTACCGGCTAACTAGCTATTTAGGGGATTCTCCGAATCAAGAGTAGGAAAACCGTTAAGTTTCTAACCTCGGAGGTCTCTTCTTGCTGACTTGCACCGTCCATTATCTGCAGACACTACTCAAGGAAAGCACTCTGCGGCCATTCCTCCTCCCCTCCCGTCCCCACCAGTCTTTCCGGTGGTTCTGCGTCACAAAACTTTCCACACCGGAAACGCCCCTTCGTCATCAGCCAGCCCAGGGCTGCGCAATCCCGCGGCCAAGAGTCCATATAAGAAAGAAAACATGATAGTGTTTCTTTGTTTATTATAGTTACTAGTTTCTTTTCTCCTCCAGGCGCTGCTGCGCTAACGCAGGCCTGACTTTAAAACAAAGGCCGTCGCCATTTCTGACGGCAAATACCGCGCACTTTCTTGCCGTAGTCCCTTTTCCGCGTACGTACGAAGCTACAGGCCTGCCCAGGGAAGTCAAATCCCTCAAAATAAAAGTCCCATCTCACGCAACCGTATTACTAAGCAGCTGGTGCTCGCACATGCGCATTCAGAGGCACAGCGCGTGTGAGCACACACACACACACACACACACACACACAAAAACCGCCATTGTGCGCGACCGGTAAAATGCCTCCGCGTGGCCGTTAACGTTACCAATATTGTCTTCTTAACACACAGTTACTGCATCACGGTTTAATTCAGTTTTTTCCCTATTCCTCCTTCTCTTCCCACCACCCACCCCCGCCCCAGTCCACGCACAAAACACAGGTACCAAGAAACAAAAAAAGTAAGCGCTGCGCCACGTTAACTTAGAAAAAGAGAACCCAGAAATGGTCTTGTTTGCCTCGTTACTACTCACCTGCTGCTCCAGGCCAAGCGTATTTCCCACTGCCACATGATTCATGTCGGAAGACATCCGAGACGGATATCCCACCGAAGGTGAACAGAGCCCTACTACTGGACTGTGAACAGCTCCAAAATGCACAGCTTGGCGGTGATATATGGTCGCCAAACGTTTTGCGTCAGTACGCAAGACGCACGCCCTCCTCTTCTGATCCCCCGCCCCTCCCCCCGCCAACTGCGTAACAGCTACCGTTACTTCTGCTTGGGTAACTCCCGTACAATTAATCGTAACCTCGCGGGACTTCACTGTACATGACGTTCTCAGATTCCAGAGATTTAATTCCCTCGAGCCTCTCCGAGTGTTGT
Source organism: Oryctolagus cuniculus (assembly GCF_051225735.1). Taxonomy (NCBI): domain Eukaryota; kingdom Metazoa; phylum Chordata; class Mammalia; order Lagomorpha; family Leporidae; genus Oryctolagus; species Oryctolagus cuniculus. The sequence continues at coordinate 7,704,900 of NC_142889.1, read as the reverse complement.
CGATTTGGTGACATAGAAAACAGATGTTGTCTTCATCCTTTCTTCAGACAAACATAATATATCGTTTCTCCGCCTCTATCCCAACGCTACTCACGCCCGTCCCCCTACTTTTCTTTTTCCTTCTAGCAGTTTTTCAGTTAACGAGTGTCGGCAATATAGTAAAAGTTGTCTACTCTGAGTAGCTTTTGCCTGCCTTTCGGAAACTTTACCAGATTCGGAACTATTCCCGATAAAAACTGAAACCAAAAGTGCTTAGTCTCTTCGGAGTCCAGGTGTTGAATGCAGTGGTCACTCTGCGCAGAGTTCAACGCTGGCTACAATGTGAGAACCCTCTAACGGGAAAAGAAAGATGAAGTGGGCAAGGGAGTCTGCAGAGGCGAATTTAAATCCAGCGGAGCAAAGCAGATCGTGCGAGCTCCATTTCGCTGCCTGGCGAACGTGGCTTAGGCTGCCAGGGTTTAGCTAGGAATGGAAGGTCCCACCCCTTTCACCCCACTCCTCACTCCCTCCCCCGACACCCCGTTTTCCTAGCTCTTTATGTGTCTTCAAGAGCTTGTGGCCTCTGCTATTGCACTGAGTAAATAATGATAGAATTGCGTGGTAAATGACAACAGTGATAACCCACTTGCACCGGGAGCTCCGCACATTGACACTGGCAGGTTGTGCCTCCAGTGTGGATTTTACGAACGTTGCGTGGGTATCTGTGTGTGTGTGTGTGTGTGTGTGTGTGTGTGTTTTGTAGGGGAATAGGAATGGGAGCAGGGGAAGCAGAGTCAACTGCCTAGTGAAGAAACAGTGACCTCCATGAGGAATAGAATTCTGCCATTGGAAGGTCGCTTTTGGCAGTCCACTTCTAAGTGCCAGATTGAGTACCACAGGTTTCTCAAATAGTCCTAGGTTTATGCGGATGGCAGCATCTATGTGGTTCTTATAAACACCTCCTTCCCTAACTTGTGAAACTACAGAAAAGGAAAAGATCTGCCCAATTCAGTTCAAACGTTATGCTCTTACTAGAATTCAGTGATCTCCATTATCAAATATTATCAAAGATTTTTTTTGCCTTTCCATGTGTTTGAACAAATGACTTCTGCTTAGTATTCTTCATGAGAAATTACTTCTGTGCAAATTCAAACATATCAGATAACTTTTCATAACATATTTTAATGCCTTTGTCATTCTGAAATTAAAATAACAGAAGAATAAATTCATTGATGTAGTTTTTACCCCTCAAACTATAATACAAACCAAATAGAAGGAAAACAATTTGAAGTAAAGTATATTTTGCTAGTATCTTCAGTAACACTGAGAATCTTCAAGCACTGATCTCATTCAGCTACAAATACAAACAAAATAGATTGCATTCACAAGTCAGTTATAGAATAGTGCTGTAATTGGTAATATTTTCCAAATGGAGTAAACCACACACCTTTGCCTCAAGTTACACATTAGTTGCATTCTTGGACAAATCTTATATATTGAAACTTGTCAAAAATACTTTGTTTACACATATATAATATTTTAACAATTACGCTCTGAAACAACACACTGTGGCCTGAAACCTATTTCTTTTTATGGAGATGACCACCAAAACCAAAGTGACACCGGAGGATGTTTTCTCTACATTTAGTGTTGTTAAAATATTTTAAATATGGGGCCAGCATTGTGGTATAAAGGGTAAAACTGTTACCTGCCACATTGGCTTCCCATATGGGTGCTAGTTTCTCCATTTTCAATCTACCTCCATGCTAATGGCCGCGGAAAGCATCAGGAGAATGATCCAAAGTGCTTGGGCACCTGCTACCCATGTGGGAAACTCTTTTGAAGCTTCTGGTTTCTGGCTTTGACCTGACCCAGAACTGGCTGTCATAGCCATTTGGGAAATGAACCAAAAGAAGAAAAACCTTTTTCTATGTCTCTCCTTCTCTGTCTGCAAACCTGTCAAGTAGTTGTTTTTTTTTTTTAAAGATTGTTAATTTGAAAGGCAGAGCAACGGAGAGAAAAAGAGAGAGAGAGAGAGAGAGAGAGAGTCTTCCATTCACTGGTTCACTCTACAGATGATCAGAACAACCAAAGCTGTGCTGATTTGAAGCCAGGAGCCAGGAACCTCTTTTAGATCTCCCACATTGGTGCATCTTCTACTTCACCATCTTCTACTGTTTTCCCAGGCCACAGCAGAAAGCTGGATCAAAAGTGCAGCAGCCAGGTCTTGAACCAGTATCCATATGGGATGTCAGCGCTGCAGGCAGCTGCTTTACCTACAACACCACAGTGTGAGCCCCCAAATAGTCTTTTTCAAAAAATAATTATTTAAAAAAATTTTTGACAGGAAAAGTTGAACAGTGAGAGAGAGAGAGAGAGAGAGAGAGAGAGAGAGAGAGAGAAAGAAAGAAAGGTCTTCTTTTTTCCATTGGTTCACCCCCAAAGTGGCTGCTACGGCTGGCGCAGTGTGGCCGGCGCACTGCACTGATCCAAAGCCAGGAGCCAGGTGCTTCTCCTGGTCTCCCATGTAGGTGCAGGGCCCAAGGACTTGGGCCATCTTCCACTGCACTCCCGGGCCAGGACAGAATCTGGTGCCCCGACTGGGACTAGGACGTGGGGTGCCGGCGCCTCAGACAGAGGATTAGCCTAGTGAGCAATGGCACTGACCAAAAATAATTATTTATTTAACAAAATAATGCACAGTTACAGAGCAACAGAGACAGAGCAAGAAATCTTCCATCCATTGGTTCAGTCCCAAAATGGCCACAACTAGCTAGAACTGGGCAGATCCAAAGCCAGGAGCCAGGAACTTCTTGCAGTTCTTCCACATTGGTGCAGAGGCCCAAACACTTGGACCATGTTCTGTCACTTTCCCAGGCACTTTATCAGGGAGCTGGAGTGAAACTGGATTATCCTGGACTCAAACTGGCATCCATATGGCATACTGGCATTTCACACAGCAGCTTTATGTGCTGTGCCACAGCACTAACCCCATAAATTATTCTTACCATAATTGTAATACAGCAAATGCCCACCGCAGTGAGACAAGACCATTCTGATGCTAAGAAGCCAGAACTTCATCTCAGTATTCCACTTGGGCGGTGAGAACCTAATTACTTTGGCCATATTAGCTGCTTCCCAGATTATGCAAGGAAGGAGACTGGGTCAGAAATGAAGATGCTAGGACTTGAACCGAGCATTTCAAATTGGGATACAGGCATCTCAAATGGCATTCTAACTACTATGCCAAATGTCCACTATGATGTTTGTGTGTTTTTAAAGGTTTATTTATGAATTTGAAATGTAAATTGATGGAGAAAGTAAGAGAGAGAGAGAGAATCTTTGATCCACTGATTCACTCCCCAACTGGCCATAATGATTGAGACCAGGCCAGGCTGAAGCCGTTAACTTAGAAATTCTTCAGTTGGTTCATCTCCCAAATGGCCACTATGGCCTGAGCTACATGGATCTGAGGCCAGGAGCCAGGTGTTTTCTCCTGGTCTCCCATGTGGGTGCAGGGGCCCAAGCACTTGGGCCATCCTCCACTGCCTTCCCGGGCCACGGCAGAGAGCTGGACTGGAAGAGGAGCAACTGGGACTAGAACCTGGTGCCCATATGGGATGCCGGTGCTGCAGGCAGAGGATTAGCCTAGTGAGCCATGGCACTGGCCCAACAGTTTCTTTTCACAAGCTATTTGGACTATTTATACTTAAAATGATTATTGGTGTGACTAGATTATTATGTACCATATGTGTGATGTGTTCTGTGATTTTCCATTTGTTCCACTTTCTTTTGTTTGGTTTCCTGGTTTATTTAAAACTTTGTGATTTTACATTTTTTTCTTTTTCAAAAATATGATACTTTAGTGGTTGCCTGAGAGTTTGCAACATGCATTTTTTTAGATGATCTAAGTTGTTTTTGAAATAGAACTATGGGAACGGGTGCTGTGGTGGAAAGGGTAAAGCTGCTGTCTGCAGTGCCAGTGTAGCAGAGGCCTTTGTCTTTAGTTAAACTTGTTTCTAACTAACATGATTAAAATTGTGGTAGAGGTCTTACCTGAGTTAGAAGTAGAAAAAGGGAGGAATCTGTCCTGGGAATGAAATGTGGTTGTTATCTGCTTGACTATGAATGCTTCACTGTAGTCCCTGTTTATATATATGTAACCATTTCAGTTTCTGCTTGTTAGTACAGAACAATGATGTCAATCTTTGCCTGACAGTTTATGGCCAGTATGTGTATTAAAAAAAAACCCTTCAGTAAACTACCCTCACATGGGCAGTATTGTGTCTGCCATGTAACATTAGAATATCCAAATAAATGTATACAGATAACCATAGAAGAGAGATAAAGAGGTTCAAACAATATATAAGGGAAAAATCCTTCTTTATTCAGGGCTGAGGATTTTGGCTAAAAAAATTCCACCTTGGCCTTTGGCCAGCATAATTAAAGTTAAGTGGCCTTGGTGTCTTATCTCCTTATACAAATCCTGCTATATTTTTCTGGGGTTCATGATCAGATGATTGGTTTTCCACTCCTTTGTGAATCCGCAGCTATGGGAGCTTGGAAAACTGCATTTGAAGCTCCAAGTGGGAAGAAGGTGGAGAGGTCAGGCACTCTATGGTCCACCTATGTCTCCCCTCTCCCCCTAAATGGGGAGATCTAAATTGAGATCTAAATCTGTGACATGACACCATCAAAGTAATCAAGAACATTGAGGAAACCCTGCAAGACATTGGCACAGGCACAGAGTTCTTGGAAAAGACCCTAGAGGAATAGACAGTCAAAGTCAAAATTAGCAAATGGAATTACTTCAAATTGAGAAGCTTCTGTATTGAAAAAAAAAAAAAAAGAAGAAAAAACCCAGGAAAGAGAAGAGGCAACTGATAGAATGGGAGAAATTATTTGCAGACTACACAACTGATAAATAAAATAAAAAATAATGAGAATATATAAAGAATTCAAGAAATTCCACAACAACAAAACAAATACACAGTTTAGAGATGAGCAAAGGACTTAAAAAACATTTTCAAAAGAGGAAACCCAAATGGACAACAACCACATGAAAAATGCTCAGGATCACTAGCAATCAGGGAAATGCAAATCAAAACCACAATGAGGTTTCACCTCACCCCAGTTAGAATGGCTTTCATACAGAAATCAATAGACAACAAATGCTGGCAAGGATGTTGGAAAAAGATACTGTTGGTGGGAATGTAAACTGGTAAAACCACTATGGAAGGCAGTATGAAGATGCCTCAAAAATCTCAGTATAGACCTACCATATGACCTAGTCATCCCACTCCAGGGAATTTACCCATGGGAAATAAAATCAGTAAAAAAAAGGTACATCTGGATTTCAATGTTAATTGCAGCTCAATTCAAAATAATTAAGACAAAAGATCAAAGTAAATGCCCATTAACTGAAGACTGTATAAAAAATTATGGGATATGTACACAATGAAATACTACACAATGCTAAAAAAAATGAAATATGGTAATTTTTTAAAAAAATGGATGAATCTGAAAACCATCATATTTAGTGAAAGAAGCCAGTATCAAAGTCACAAATACTTTATGTTCTGGCTGATCTGTGAGAATTAATAGAGCTCCTAAAATGAAAGCTATAGAAATGAAAGTAACACTTTGAGAAGCAATGACTTGAACAGCTCTCTTCTTGTCTGTTAAAGAACAATTTTTTTCCTCTTTTTCATGCTATTTGTTGAACTATCACTTAACATAGAGTTAATCACTTGCATATGAAACCAATTGAACATAGATTTCAGTAAAAAATAAGAGGGGTAAAGGAGAGGGAGGAGGAAGTTTGTAACTGTAAAGCTGTGTAGTTCTACACACAGTCCTATGGACTTACTTCTAAGGATACAGTTTAAATTGTGCCTTGGGACTCCAAATGTCACTAAAATTTGTGGTAAAAATGTCATTTTAATTGTTTAAGTGGTCTTATTTAGTGTTAATGTTACCATTACAATCCAAAATCTGTACCTATGAAATTTATATTTATTAAATAAAAGCTTTCTATAAAATAGTGTTAATGTTAACAAATAGATAGGATTAAGTGTTAAAGAAATCACATAAATAACATCAAGTGCCTGGTAATCATAAAAAAAAAAAAAACAGAATTAACAAGGTGGGAATGTCCAACAAGGGAAGCAGTCCAGACAACAGACTCAGAATGACAATTGCTTTATGTAACACTCTGACCTCAGAATCAGTCCTTTAGGTATTAGGATCTGGTTGAAAAGCCCATGATAGCATTTCAGGCATTGAAAGACAAAACATGTGGCCAAAAATATCCTACATGAAGGATCTCTGTGTACCTTTCTCTAAAGGGAGGAGAGAACTTCCACGTTGCTTATGACCTTGTCCAAAATTCTGATGGAGTTTGTGGTCACAAGACCATGTTGTCCATGATCTTGGCAGCTCATGGCAAGAGCCTCGGGTGATCACTGACATCATAAATAAGCATGTGAATTGTTAAATCAACAATAGAAGTTGTTGTGCACTTACTCCCCATGTAGGACCTCTGTCCTTAATGAGTTGTATTATGATAATTAACTGAAAAACTTGTTATAAAACAGTACTTTGTACATTGTATATGTGTGTGTGTGTGTGTGTGTGTGTGTGTGTGTGTGAATACAAACTTGAAATCTTTACTTAGTATAGAATTGGTCTTTTGTATATAAAGTTAGTTAAAAATGAACCTTAATGAAGAATGGGATGGGAGAGTATGTAGAAGGTGGGACAGGAGTATAGGTGGTATGGTGGGTATGTGGAGAAGAACCACTGTATTCCTAACGTTGTACCTATGAAATTTGTGTTCATTAAATAAGAGCTTAAAAAAGAGAGAGACCCTGCCATCCCACTCCTTGGAATTTACCCAAGGGAAATTAAATTGGCCAATAAAAGAGCTGTCTGCACCTCAATGTTTATTGCAGCTCAATTCACAATAGCTAAGACATGGAATCAACCTAAATGCCCATCAACAGAAGACTGGATAAAGAAATTATGGGATATGTACTCTAGAGAATAATATACAGTGGTAAAAACAAATGAAATCCAGTCATTTGCAACAAAATGGGGGAATTTGGAAAACATCATGCTGAATGATATAAGCCAGTCCCAAAAGGAAAATATCATATGCTCTCCCTGATCAGTGACAACTAACTGAGCACCTGAAAGGAAACTTGTTGAAGTGAAATGGACATCAAGGAAACAATGACTTAATCAACCCTTGTCCTGACTGTTGAGGAACAACTTAGTACTTTATTCCTTTTAGTATTTTTGTTCTACTTAATACCATTGGTTGAACTCTTTAATTAACACACAATTATTCTTAGGACTGTGCCTCTGAGGTCTTTTCTAAGAGCTCTTTGCCTAAGCCAATGTCTTGCACCGTGTTCCCAGTGCACTTACTCCTTTTGTAGGACTTCTGTGCTTAGTGAGTTGTACCATGAGAATTAACTCTAAAACTTGTCTTCAAACAGTACTTTAGGGCAGGTGCCATGGCTCACTAGGCTAATCCTTCCCCTGAAGTGCCAGCACCCTGGAATCTAGTCCTGGTTGGGGCACCGGTTCTGTCCCAGTTGTTCCTCTTCCAGTCTAGCTCTCTGCTGTGGCCTGGAAAGGCAGTGGAGGATGGCCCAAGTGCTTGGGCCCTGCACCCGCATGGGAAACCAGGAGGAAGCACCTGGCTCCAGGCTTCAGATTGGTGCAGCATGCTGGCTGTAGCAGCCATTTGGGGAGTGAACCAACAGAAGGAAGACTTTTCTCTCTGTCTCTCTCTCTCTCACTGTCTAACTCTGCCTGTCAAAAAAAAAAAAAGTACTTTATACTTTGTGTGTCTGTGTGGTTGCAAACTGCTAAATCTTTACTTAGTATAGAATTGGTCATTGTATATAAAGATAATTAAAAATGAATCTTAATGAAGAATGGGATGAAAGAAGGAGTAGGAAGTAGGGCAAGAGTTGGGGTAGAGGGGTGGGTATGGGAGGAAGAACTGCTATATTCCTAAAAATGTACCTATGAAATTTGCATTCATTAAATGAAAGCTTACTTAAAAAAGGAATGTATGTTTAGATTATTAAATATTAACTCTATTGAATACACATTAAAGTTATTGTATATGTCAGGCTTGTATTTTCTCTTGTATTTCAAGCTTGGATTTCCTCTTTTGAAGAATGTCTACTTAGATCCTTGGCCCAACTCTTAAGTGGGTTGTTTGTTTTGATGTTGTGGAGTTTCTTGATCCCTTTTAGATTCTGGTTATTAATCTTATATCAGTTGCATAATTTGCAAATATATTTTCCCATTCTGTTTGTTGTGTCTTCTTTTTCCTTATTGTTTCTTTTGCAGTACAGAAACTTCCCAATTTGATGCAATCCCAAATGTTAATTTTGGCTTTGACTGCCTGTGCTTCTGGGGTCTTTTCTAAGAAGTCTTTCCCGGTACCTATGTCTTGCAGGGTTTCTCCAATGTTCTCTAATAATTTGATGGTGTCGGGTCATAGATTTAGGTCTTTAATCCATGTTGAGTGGATTTTTGTGTAAGGTGTAAGGTAGGGGTCTTGCTTCATGCTTCTACACGTGGAAATCCAGTTTTCCCAGCACCATTTGTTGAATAGATTGTCCTTGAACGAGGAATTGATTTTAGATCCTGGTCAAATATAGGTTGGCTGTAGGTGTTTGGATTGATTTCTGGTGTTTCTATTCTGCTCCATTTGACTATCCATTTAACAGACCATGCTGTTTTGACTATAACTGCTCTATAGTATGTCTTGAAATCTGGTATTATGATGCCTCCGGCTTTGTTTTTGTTGTACAAGATTGTTTTAGCTATTCAGGGTCTCCTGTGCCTCAGTATGAAATTCAGTATCATATTTTCCAGATCTGAGAAGAATGTCTTTGGTATTTTGATTGGTATTACATTGAATCTTTAAATTGCTTTTGGGAGAATGGACATTTTGATGATATTGATTCTTCCAATCCATGAGCATGGAAGATTTTTCCATTTTTGGTATCCTCTTCTATTTCTTTCTTTTGATTCCCATCATAGAGATCTTTGACTTCCTTGGTTAAGTTTATTCAAGGTATTTGATTGTTTTTGTAGCTATTGTGAATGGGATTGATCTTGGCAGTTCTTTCCCAGCCATGTCATTGCCTGTGTATACAAAGGCTGTTGATTTTTGTGCATTAATATTACATCCTGCTACTTTGCCAAACTCTTCCATGAGTTCCAGTAGTCTCTTAGAGTTCTTTGGATTCCCTAAGTAGAGAATCATATCATCTGTAAAGAGGGATAGTTTGAGTTCTTCCTTCCCAATTTGTATCCCTTTAATTTCTTTTCTTGCCTAATGACTCTGGCTAAAACTTCCAGGACTATATTGAATAGCAGAGGTGAGAGTGGGCATCCCTGTCTGGTACCAGTTCTCAGTGGAAATTATTCCAATTTTTCCCCCATTCAATAGGATGCTGGCCATTGGTTTTCCATAAATTGCTTTGATTGTATTGAGGAATGTTCCTTCTGTACCCAATTTGCTTAGAATTTTCATCATGAAAGGGTGTTGTATTTTATCAAATTATTTCTCTGCATCTGTTGAGGTAATCATATGGTTTTTCTTCTCAGTTTGTTAATGTAGTGTATCACATGGATTGCTTTTCAAACATTGAACCATCCCTGCTTACCAGGGATAAATCCCACTTGGTCTGGGTGGATGATCTTTCTGATGTATTGTTGCATTCTATTGGCCAGAATTTTATTGAGGATTTTTGCATCTATGTTCATCAGGGAAATTGGCCTGTAATGTCTTTCTCTGCTGCATCTTTTTCAGATTTAGAAATTAAGGTGATGCTGGTTTCATTTCTATGAATTCTTGAATTCTTTCTAGTATTTGGGAGGATCCCCCCCCCCTTTTTTTGATTGTTCTGAATAGTTTGAGAAGAATTGGAGTTAGTTCTTCTTTAAATGTCTGGTAGAATTCCCCAGTGAATCCATCCGGATCTGGGCTTTACTTTGTTGGTAAGGCCTTTATTACTGATTCAATTTCTGACTCAGTTATGGGTCTGTTTAGGTTTTCTATGACATCATAGTTCAGTTTAGGTAGGTTGTATGTGTCAATGAATCTCTCCGTTTCTGATAGATATCCCAGTTTGCTGGCACACAACTCTTTGTAGTTATTTCTGATAACTCATTTTTATTTCTCTGGTGTCTGTTCTTAAATTCCCCTCTTCATCTCTAATTTTATTGACTTGGGCCTTTTCTCTCCTTTTTCAGTTGCTTGGGCCAAATGTGTGCCAATTTTGTTTATTTTTTCAAAAAGCAGCTCTTCATTTTGCTGATATTTGTAATGTTTTTATGGATTCAATTCTGCTGATTTCTTCTCTAATTTTAAGTATTTCTCTTTTATTAGTTTTCCATTTGGTTTGCTGTAGTTTTTCAAGATCCTTGAAAATTGTATTGATAGCTCATTTATTTGGTGCCCTTCCAATTTCTTGATGGAGGCACCTGTTGCTATAAACTTTCCTCTTGACACTGGTTTTTGCTGTATCACATAAGTTTTGATATGTTGTGTTGTTATCTTCATTTGCTTCCAGAAAGTTTTTGATTCCTCTTTTGATTTCTTCTATGACCCACTATTCATTCAGAATCATATTGCTTAATCTCCCGAGTGTTTGCTCATGTGATGGGATTCCATTATAGTTTGAGAAGCTGCATGGTATGATTTTGATTCTTTTGAATTTGCTGAGACTTGTTTTATGGCCTAGTATGTGGTCATTCCTAGAGAAAGTTCCATGCACTGGTGAGAAGAATGTGTATTCTCAAGTGTAGGATGAAAAGTTCTGTAGATAACTGTTAGATCCACATGGTCTATAGTGTCAATTAAATCCGCTATTTCCTTGTTGATTTTCTCTAAGGTTGATCTGCCCATAGCTGAAAGTAGAGTATTGAAATCCCCTAATATTATTGTATTGTATTGTATTAACATATCTTTTAAACTTTTTTTAAATTTAACAGGTGGAGCTATAGACAGTGAGAGAGAGACAGAGAGAAAGGTCTTCCTTCCGTTGGTTCACCCTCCAAATGGCCTCTACCACTGGCACTGCGCCAATCCGAAGCCAAGAGACAGGTGCTTCTTCCTGGTCTCCCATGCAAGTGCAGGGGCCCAGGCACTTGGGTCATCCTTTACTGCCCTCGTGGGCCACAGCAGTAAGCTGAACTGGAAGAGGAGCAACTGGAATAGAACCTGGCACCCATATGTGATGCTGGCACTACAGGTGGAGGATTATCCAAGTGAGCCATGGTTCCGGCCCCAACATATCTTTTAAATAACCCAGTTCCCTGTAATTAGGTGTTTATACATTTATAATAATTACATCTTCCTGTTGAATTGATCACGTAATCCTTATGTAGTGTCCCTCTTTGTCTCTCTTAACAGTTTTTGTGTTAAAGTTTATTTTGTCTGATACTAATATGGCTACACCAGCTATTTTTGGTTTCTGTTGGCAGGGAATATATTTTTCCATCCTTTAACTTTCAGTCTGCATGCACCTTTGTTTGAAAGATGTGTTTCTTGTAAACAGCAAGTAGATGGGTTTTGTTTTTTAATCCATTCAGCCAATCTGTGTCTTTTAACTGGTACATTGAGGCTATTTACATTCAATGTGACTATTGATAAGCAGTGACTTTGCCCTGCTATTTTTCCGAAGTTATTTCTAATATATGCTCTGAATTCCCTGTTATCTTTTGCTGTGAGGTTTTCTTCCTTTACCTTCTTTCATATTGATGACTGTGTTTCTGTGTTTCTGAGTGTAACACATCTATAAGCATCTTTTCCAAGGCCGGACGAGTGGCGACAAATTCTTTCCATTTGTGTTTGCTGTGAAAGGTCTTTATTTCACCTTCATTCACAAATGAGAGCTTTGCAGGATATAATATTCTGGGCTGGAAGTTTTTCTCTCTTAGCACCAGGGCTAAATCTCGCCATTCCCTCCTAGTTTGTAGGGTTTCTGATGAGAAGTCTGGTGTGAGTCTGATTGGAGATCCTCTGAGAGTAATCTGACATTTCTCTCTTGCACATTTTAGGATCTTTTCTTTATGTTTCACTGTGGTGAGTTTGATTACAATGTGTCATGGCAAGGAACTCTTCTGATCATGTCTTTTGGGCATTCTGTGTGCTTCCTATGCGTGGATGTTTCTTTCTTTCTCCATACCCAGGAAGTTTTCTGCTAGTACCTCACTAAAAAGGCTTTCTAATCCTTTCTCTCTCTCCATGCCTTCAGGAACTCCTAGAACCCAAATGTTGGACTTTTAAATAATATCCTTTAGATTACCAACATTAGTTTTTAGATTTCTAATTTCCTCTTCTTTTGTTTGGTTTGACTGTATGGTTTCCTGTGCTCTGTCTTCTAAGTCCAATATTCTCTCTAATGCCTCACTGATTCTGTTTTTAAAACTGTTAACTGCATATTTTCTTTGTTCTGTTGAATTTTTCATTTCATTTTGATTTCTCTTCAATATCTCAATTTCATGTTCTATTGAATTCTTCATTTCATTTGGATTTCTCCTTATGATTTCATTTTCATGAGAGAGATTTTCTTTCATGTCCTGCATGGATTTTGGTAGATCACACTTTTTATTTTTTGTAAAGATTTTCTTTATTTACTTGAGAGAGAGAGTAGCAGTGAGAGGGAGAGACAGAGAGAAATGTCTTCCTTCCAATGGTTCACTCCCCAAATGCTTGCAATGGCTGGAGCTGTGCCAATCCGAATCCAGGAGCCAGGAGTTCCCCCGTAGACTTCCACACAGGTGCAGGGGCCCAAGGACTGGACCGTCCTCCACTGCTTTTCCAGGTCATAGCGGAGAGCTGGATTGAAGAGGAGCAATCATTACTAGAACTGGCACCCTTATGGAATGCTGGCACCACAGGCAGAGGATTAACCTACTGCACCCTTGCTGGCCTCATGGGGTTTTGTTTTTGATCACTTGTAAGTATTCTTATCATCAATTTTTTGAGTTCTATTTCTTGCATTTCTTCTATCTCATTGTCTTGATAATCTTGTGTTGAAGTGTTATATTCTTTTGGGAATGTCATGTTGTCTTCCTTATTCTTGTTTCTTGGATTGTTGCATTTGTTGTTCAGCATTTGTGGAAATATTTGTTGGTTTCTTCTTTTTTTTCTGCTATTGCAGCTTTTTTGTTGTACTATAACTCTGTAGATAAGTGGACTGTCTGCTTTCAGTGAATATCTAGAGGCTTGTGGTGGGTGGGGCCAGAGAGCTCTGTTCAATTCTTCAGGGTTAAGGGTATGCCTAAGGTGACACACCCAGGTTTGGCGTGGTAAATCTCTCTCTCTTTTTCTAATCGGAAGGGAAGTAATTCCACTCAGTTTATCTCTTCTCCTTGATGGCAATCAGTGCTTGAGCACTAGCCCTAGTGGGTATAAGATTCATCTGCTTTGTACCAAGGACCACACAAAGGATCTGTGCAGTCCTCAATATAAGTTCAGATACCCCTGCAATGTCTCTCACCAGTAGCCATGGCCGCCTGAGCTTGTGGCATCTCCCACTAGGACTACTCAAAGTCTCAGCCACACTATGAGTTCTTCCACACATCCTCAGCTTTTTTTTTTTTTCACAGTCCCGATTCAGAAGCTGCAGTTACTAGGTCTTAGTCTCCTGTTATTACACCCCACCAGAGTCAGGTTTCTCTGCTTGGCTGATTGCCTGGCACACCCCCGAGCTGGTGGAGCTGTTAGGTATGCCCAAAACAGCGCCTGCTCAATCAGCTCATATGACTGAAAGGTGCTTGGAGAAAGAGAATCATATCCGCACATTCCCTTTTTTCTCTCTTCTAGTTTGGCTGGTGTACTTTTTCCCACAGGGCTTGAAGCTTCATTCATTCTAGGCTCTTCCTGCCACTTTTTGCCAGTGTCACAAGCTACTGTGGTCTCCTCTCACCTCACTTTCCAGTACTGGTGTGGAGGCTGTTGGCAGCTAGAATCCAATCTGTGGGAGCCCGCCCCCTCCACATAGGTCCACAGTGTTCCTCTAATTATGGAAGAGATTCCTCTGCTGTTTTTTCTCTCTTCTCTGAGACTACACTATCTCTACTTTTATTAAACTGTCTTCTTCTTGTCTAGTTCAGTAAGCTCCCTCCCTATTCTGCAGTCTTGGAACTGACCCCTACATGTCTATTTTTTATCCAACACCAGGCGCTTTGATTATGGCTGCACAAAGTAATTCTTGAAATCTGGTATTGTGATGCCTCCAGCTTTGTTTTAGCTATTCAGGGTCTCTTGTGTTTCCATATGAATTTTAGTATCTTTTTCTATTTCTGAGGAGAATATTTTTGGTGTTTTCTTTGGGATTGCATGGAATCTGGAAATTATTTTCAGTAGTAAGGACATTTAGATGATATTAATTCTTCAAGTTCATGAATGTGAAAGATCTTTCCATTTTTGTATCATCTTCTATTTCTTTCTTTAATGTTACATAATTTAAAAAAAAAAGATTGATATCTGGCCGGCGCCGCGGCTCACTAGGCTAATCCTCCCTCCACCTAGCGGTGCTGGCACACCGGGTTCTAGTCCCGGTCGGGGCGTCGGATTCTGTCCCGGTTGCCCCTCTTCCAGGCCAGCTCTCTGCTGTGGCCAGGGAGTGCAGTGGAGGATGGCCCAGGTGCTTGGGCCCTGCACCCCATGGGAGACCAGGAAAAGCACCTGGCTCCTGGCTCCTGCCATCGGATTAGCGCGGTGCACCGGCCACAGCGCACCGGCCGCGGCGGCCATTGGAGGGTGAACCAACGGCAAAGGAAGACCTTTCTCTCTGTCTCTCTCTCTCACTGTCCACTCCTGCCTGTCAAAAAAAAAAAAAAAGATCGATATCTTTATTTGAAAGAGTTAGAGAGACAGAGAAGGGTCTACCATCTTCTGGTTCATTCCTCAAACAATCACAACATCCAGAACTGGGCAAATCCATATCCAGGAACAAGGAGCTTCTTGTTCTCCTACATGGACCCAAACACATGATCATTTTTCCACTGCTTTTTTCCAGGTGCACTAGCAAGGAGCCAGATCAGAAGTGGAACATCCAGGTTTCTTACCATTGCCCAAATCGAATGGTGACTCTGCAAGTGGCAAGTTTATCCTACACCACAGCACTAGCCCCATTGTTTTGTAATTTTCAATGTAAAGATCTTTGCTATCCTTAGTTAAGTTTATTCCAAAGTATTTAATTTTTTGTAGCTGTTGTGAATGGGTCTGATCTTAGAAGTTTCTTCTCAGTTTTGACATTATTCTGTGTATACAAAGGTTATTGATGTTTGTGCATTAATTTTACATCCTGCCATTTACCAAACTCTTTTATAGGTTCAATCTTCTCTTAACAGAGTCTTTTAGATCTCCTACATATAGAATCATGTCATCTGCAAATAAGGATTGTTTGACTTCTTTCTTTCCAATTTGGATTTTCTCTATTTCCCTCTCTTGCCAAATGGCTCTGGCTAAAACTTCCAGGACTATATTGAATAGAAATGGTAAAACTGGGCATCCTTGAATGGTTCCAGATCTTACTGGTAATTCTTCCAGCTTTTCCCTATTCAATAAGATGTTGCTATCAATTTTCACAAAATACGTTGATTATGTTGAGGAATGTTCCTTCTATTCCCAATTTGTTTAATATTTCCATCAAGAAATGATGTTGTATTATATCAAATGCCTGCTCTTTATTCCACTGAGACACCAATATGTCTTTTGTTCTTCAGTTAGTTAAGGTACCATATCAAATTCATTGATGTGCGAATGTTGAACTACCACTGCATACCAGGGATAAATCCCATCTGGCCTGTAAGAATGATCTTTCAGATGTATTAATGGATTATATTAGCAGTATTTTGTTGAGGATTTTTGCATCTGTGTTCATCAGGGATACTTTGTCTGTAGTTCTCTGCTGTATCTTTTTCTGATTAGGATTTAGGGTGCAGCTTGCCTCATGGAATAAGTTTGGTAGGATTCCCTCCCTTTCAATTGTTTTTGAATAGTTTGAGAAGAATTGGAATCAGGTCTTTACATATCTGGTAGATTTCATGAGTAAAATCATCCAGTCTTGGGCTTGTCCTTTTTGGGATTTAATTTGCATCTCTGTTATTGGTCTGTTTAGGTTTGCTATGTCTTCATGCCTCTGTTTTGGTAAATTTTATGTGTCCAGGAACCTGTCAATTTCTCCTAGGTCTCCCAATCTGTTGGCATGCTGTTCTTTATAGTAATTCCTGATGATCATTTATTATTTCTCTGGTGTCTGTGTTACATTCTCTTTTTTATCTCTAAATTTATTTGGGTTTTCTCCCTCCTTTTTCTGAGTTTAGTACATTTGTATGTATAGTACATATAGTGTATACTGTGTATAGTACATTCATAAGTATCTTTTGTAATGCTTGACATGTGGTGGCAAATTCTTTCAATTTCTATCATGAAAGATCTTTATTTCACTTTCATTCATAAATGAGATATTTTCAGGGTATTCTGGGTTGATTTTTTTTTTTTCTTAATATTTGGACTATGCAACTTCATTCTCTTCTAGCCTGTAAGGTGGTTTTTTTTTTTTTTTTTTTTTTTTTTTTTGGACAGGCAGAGTGGCTAGTGAGAGAGAGACAGAGAGAAAGGTCTTTCTTTGCCGTTGGTTCACCCTCCAATGGCCGCTGTGGCCAGCGCGCTGCGGCCGGTGCACCGCGCTGATCTGATGGCAGGAGCCAGGTGCTTCTCCTGGTCTCCCAAGGGGTGCAGGGCCCAAGCACCTGGGCCATCCTCCACTGCACTCCCTGGCCACAGCAGAGAGCTGGCCTGGAAGAGGGGCAACTGGGACAGAATCCAGCGCCCCGACCAGGACTAGAACCTGGTGTGCCAGCGCTACAAGGTGGAGGATTAGCCTAGTGAGCCACGGCGCCGGCCGCCTATAAGGGTTTTGATGAGACTCATTTGTGAGATGAAATCAAGATCCTCTGAAAGTAATCTGGCATTTCTGTTATGCAAATTTTAGAATCTTTTCTGTATGTTTTATTGTGGAAAGTCTGAATACAGTGTGTGATGGTGAAGACATTTTCTGGTCATGCCCATAAGGAGTTCTAGGTCCTATACTTGGACATCCCTGTCTCCAAATTGTGCAGTGGTTTCCTTAGTGTAGTGGTTATCCCATTTTCCTGACAAATTGGAGAGGTTTTCTGTAATTGTTTCATTAAACAGGCTTTCTAGTTCATTCTCTCTTTCCATATCTTCAGGTACACCTAAGACTCATATGTTGGGTTGTTTGATAGTATTCCTTAAGTATCCAACACTTTTTAATTTTTCCAATTTCTTTTTTTTGCTCTGACTTAAAAATTTTCATTTCTTTAATTCATGGATTTGCTTCTGACTGATTCTGGTCATCTTTGATTAACTTTTTGAATTCTATTTCAGGCATTTCATCAATCTACTCATCTTCACATTCTAATAATGAAGTGTTGTTTTGGCAGGCTCATACTGTCTTCCTTATTCTTTTTTCTTGCATTTCTGCATTTATTTTTAGGCATTTGTGGAAACACTTATTTTTTTTAATCTGTTAACTTTTATTGTTGAATCATGCCTCTGTGGCCTAGTGTAACATTTGCTCTTTTAGTGAATTCCCAGATATGTGTGGCCTGATAGCTCTATGGTCAGTGGTCCAGAGTAGGGCAAGTGTCCAAGGTGACACATTGCAAGTGGAAGATAAACTCTTGTTAACAAAAGGGGCAGGGGGTTGGTGCCATGGCTCACTTGAATAATCCTCTACCTGCAGCGCCGGCATCCCATATGGGTGCTAGTTCTAGTCCCAGTTGCTCCTCTTCCAGTCCAGCTCTCTGCTGTGGCCCAGGAGGGCAGTGGAGGATGGCCCAAGTGCATGGGCTCCTGAACCGTGTGGGAGACCAGGAAGAAGCACCTGGACCCTGGCTTCTGATCAGCACAGTGCCAGCTGTGGCGGCCATATAAGGAGTGAACCAATGGAAAGACCTTTCTCTCTGTTTCACTCATTGTCTATAATTCTGCCTGTCAAATAAATAAAAACAAAAGGGGGAAGGTGGTTCCAAGATGGCAGAGTAGGGAGGGAGCTTACTGCTCTAGTGCAGGAGAAGACAGCTTAAAAAAAGTGGAGAGCATAGTTTCATAGCAAAATTAGGGTGAAAATCGCAGAGAAAACTATCAAAATTGGAGACACACAGTGCACCTACATAGAGAGCATGGATGCCCAAAAATTGGGACTCCAACAGCTGACAGCCTGTGCACAGAACTGTTGGAAAATGAGATGAGACCAGACCACAGCAGCCCAGCCACTGGTGATAAATATTCAGGAAGAGCCTAGAAGGACCCTGATTGGAGCCCCATGGGGGATAGTGTACCGGCCAAACTAGAGGGGAAAAAAAGGATGGACACATTTCTTTTCCCAATCACATTACAACAGCATCCTGTAACAAGATGATAGAGTGTGTACAATTTTGGACATATGTAACAGCTGCACCAGCTTGTGTCTATACAGAACAACAGATGAGTGGAGATTTCTGACTCTAATAGGGAGAAATAATAGGAAACTAGGATCTTGTGACTGTATGAGGCTTCCATACTGGGATTGTGAAAAAAACTGAGGGTGTATGGGAGGACTTATGGTGTGGCTGGGACTTTGGGCAGTCACAGTGGGAGATTTCACATGTTCAGGATTTCCTGGTTACCTGGTGAAAGACATTGCTGGGGAACCTGAACTTACACTAATGATTGCACAGATTATTTGTGTGGTTCTTGGGACAGGGCAGATGAATATTATACCCACTGGGTCTAATGCTCAGGCACTTGTCTTCTTTGAGGAGAGGAGCTCATCTGAGCAGAATAAATTCCCCTAATGATTAAGGAAAATGAAGAAATTTTACTGTGCCAAACAAGGGTGTGTCACCTTAGGGAAGTCTTTAACCATGAAGAACTGAACAGGGCTTCCTGGCCACTCTCACTACAAACCTCTAGATACTTACTGAAATTCCACTTATCTACAGAGGAACAGAACAAAGATAAAAGCCACATAAAAGCAGAAGCAGAAGCAGAGGAAGAAGGAGAAGGAGGAGAAGAAAAAGGAGAAGAAGAAGAAGAGGATGAGATGAAAGAAACTCGAGAAATAGAATTCAAAAATGGTAAGATTCCATAGAACTAATCAGAAGCAAATACACGAACTACTGAAATCTGTATAGGACATGAAAGAAAATTTTTCCCATGAAATTGAGATCTTAAAGAGAAATCAAAATGGAATGAATAATTCAATAGAAAGCCTTAACAACAGATTCAAAGAAGCAGAAGAGACTATTGGACTTAGAAGAAAAAGCATAGGAAATTATACAGTTAAACAAAAAGAGGAAATTACAAAACAAAAAATACTGTTGGGCTTCTATAGGGTACAATAAAATGCCTAAATATATGGGTCCTGGGAGTTCCTGAAGACATGGAAAGAAAGGATTAGAAGGCCTTTTAAGTGAAATGATAACAGAAAATTTGTCTGTTTGGAGAAACAAATGGGCATCCAGTACAGGAAGCACATAGAACTCCTAATAGACATGACCAGAAAAGGTCTTCACCACAACGCATTGTAATTAAATTCTCCACAGTAAAGAATAAAGAGAATATTCTAAAATGTACACAAGAGAAATGCCAGATTACTTTCAGAAGATCTCCAGTTAGTCTCACAGTGGACTTCTCATCAGAAACCCTATAGACTAGGAGAGATTGGCAAGATATATAGCAAGTATTAAGAGAAAAAAATGTCAAGGCCAGCACTGTGGTGCAGCAGGTTAATGCCCTGCCATGAAGCACCAGCCTCCCAAATGGGTGCTGGTTTAAGACTCAGTTGCTCCACTTCTGATCCAGCTTTCCACTATGGCCATGGGAAAGCAGTAGAACATGGCCCAAGTCCTTGGACAATTGCATCCACATGGAAGACCTAGAAGAAGCTCCTGGCCCTTGGCTTCAGATTGGCCCAGCTCTGACCATTGTGGCTAATAGGGGGTGAACCATCGGTTGGAAAACCTCTCTCTCTCTCTGCCTCTCCTCTCTCTGTGTAACTCTTTCAAATAAATAAGCTTTAAAAAAAGAGAAAAAATGTCAAAACAGAATACTGTACCCTGTAAACTTTTATTTATGAATGAAGGTGAAATAAAGACCTCCGTAACAAACAGAAATTGAAAGAATTTGTTAACACCCATCCAGCCCTAAAATATGCTTAAAGATGTGTTGCACACAGAAACACAAACACATGGTCATCATTATGAAAAAAGGGAAAGGGAAAAGAAGAAAATCTCTAATTAAAACTTCGAAGGGGGCAACACCGGGGCTCACTAGGCTAATCCTCTGCCTGCAGTGCCTGCACCCTGAGTTCTAGTCCCGGTTGGGGCGCTGGATTCTTTTTTTTTTTAACTTTAATTTAGTAGATGTAAATTCCCAAAGTACAGTTTGTGGATTACAATAGCTCCCCCCCCCCCATAACCAACCTCCCACCCACAACTCTCCCATCTCCTGCTCCCTCTCTGATTCCATTCACATCAAGATTCATTTTCAATTATCTTTATATACAGAAGATCGATTTAGTATATATTAAGTAAAGATTTCATCAGGTAGCCCCCACACAGAACACAAAGTCCCAAATACTGTTTGAGCACTACTCATATCATTAATTCACATTGAACTACACATAAAGGACAGAGATCATAAATGAGGAGTAAGTGTACAGTGACTCATGTTGTTGACTTCACAAATTGCCACGCTTGATTAAGGCATCATCAATCTTCCCAGGCTCTAGTCATGAGTTGCCAAGGCCAAGGAAGCCCCATGGCCTCGCCATCTTTGATCTTATTTAGACAAGGCCATAGTGAAAGTGGAAGTTCTCTCCTCCCTTCATAGAGAGGTACCTCCTTCTCTGATGGCCCCATTCTTTCCACTGGGATCTCACTCACAGAGATCTTTCATTTAGATCCTCTTTTTTTTCCCCACAGTGTCTTGGCTTTCCATGCCTAAAATACTCTCATGGGCTCTTCAGCCAGATCCAAATGCGTTAAGGGCTGATTCCAAGGCCAGAGTGCTGTTTAGGACCTTGATAATTGTTATATCATCCTGTTGAATTGATACCTTAATCATTATATAGTGACCCTCTGCGTCTCTCCTAACAGTTTTTGTGGTAAAGTTTATGTTATCCGATATTAAGATGGCTACACCCGTTCTTTTTTCATTTCTGTTGGCATGGTATATCTTTTTCCAGCCTTTTACTTTCAGTCTGTATGCATCTTTGTTGGAAAGATGTATTTCTTGTAAGCAGCAAATAGATGGGTTTTGTTCCTTAACCCAATCAGTCAATCAGTGTCTTTTAACTGACAGTTCAGGCCATTAACGTTCAATGTGACTATTGATAAGTAGTAACTTTCCCTGCCATTTGCCAAAGATAAGTTCTAATATATGCTTTGAATTCCCTGTGATCTTTTGCTGTGAGGTTTCCTTCCTTTACCTTCTTTCATATTGATGACCATGTTTCTGTGTTTCTGTGTGCAACACATCTTTAAGCATCTGTTGCAGGGCTGGACGAGTGGCGACAAATTCTTTCAATTTCTGTTTGCTATGAAAAGTCTTTATTTCACCTTCATTCACAAATGAGAGCTTGGCAGGATATATATTCGGGGCTGGCAGTTTTTCTCTCTTAGTACCTGTGCTATATCTCGCCATTGCCTCCTAGTTTGTAGGGTTTCTGATGAGAAGTGAGCTGTGAGTCTGATTGGAGATCCTCTGAGAGGAATCTGACGTTTCTCTCTTGCACATTTTAGGATCTTTTCTTTATGTTTCACTGCGGTGAGTTTAATTACAACGTGTCGTGGTGAGGATCTCTTTTGGTCATGTTTATTAGGGTTCTATGAGCTTCCTGGACTAAGATATCTCTGTCCTTCTCCAAACCTGGAAAGTTCTCTGCAATTATCTCACTAAAAAGGCCTTCTAATCCTTTCTCCCTCTCCATGCCTTTAGGAACTCCTAGAACCCAAATGTTGGTTTTTTTAATGGTATCCTGTAGATTCCCAACAATATTTTTTAGGTTTCTAATTTCCTCTTCTTTTCTTTGGTTTGACTGTGTATTTTCCTGTGCTCTGTCTTCTAAGTCCTATATTCTCTCTTCTGTTTCACCCATTCTGTTTTAAATGTGTTTGTCATTTGCTCTACTGAGTTCTTTATCCCATAAGTTTTTTTATTTTTAACTTTTATTTAATGAATATAAATTTCCAAAGTACAGCTTATGGATTACAATGGCTTCCCCCCCATAACTTCCCTCCCCTTTCCCACTCCCTCTCCCCTTTCATTCACATCAAGATTCATTTCCAATTCTCTTTATATACAGAAGATCAGTTTAGCATACATTAAGTAAAGATTTCAACAGTTTGCACCCACACAGAAACATAAAGTGAAAAATACTGTTTGAGTACTAGTTATAGCATTAAATCTCAATGTACAGCACATTAAGGACAGAGATCCTACATGAGGAGTAAGTGCACAGTGACTCCTGTTGTTGACTCAACAAATTGACACTCTTGTTTATGGCATCAGTAATCACCCTAGGCTCTTGTCATGAGCTGCCAAGGCTATGGAAGCCCCCTGAGTTCACTGACTCTGATCATATTTAGACAAGGCCATGGTCAAAGTGGAAGTTCTCTCCTCCCTTCAGAGAAGGGTACCTCCTTCTTTGATGACCCGTTCTTTCCACTGGGATCTCACTCATGGAGATCTTTCATTTAGTTTTTTTTTTTTCCCCAAAGCGTTTTGGCTTTCCATGCCTGAAATACTCTCATGGGCTTTTCAGCCAGATCCGCATGCCTTAAGGGCCGATTCTGAGGCCAGAGTGCTGTTTAGGACATCTGCCATTCTATGTATCCCGTAAGTTTTGATATGTTGTACTGTTGTCCTCATTTACTTCCAGAAAGTTTTTGATTTCTCTTTTGATTTCTTCTATGACCCAGTGTTCATTTAGGAGCATGTTGTTCAATCTCCATGTGTTTGCATATGTTCTAGGGATTCCTGAGTTGATAATTTCCACCTTCATTCCACTATCGTCTGAGAAGCTGCATCATATGATTCTAATTCTTTTTAATTTGCTGAGAGTTGCTTTATGGCCTAGTATGTGGTCAATCCTAGAGAAGGTTCCAAGCACTGCTGAGAAGAATGCAAATTTTTTATGTGTAGGATGGAAAGTTCTGTAGATATCTGTTGGATCCATTTGGGCTATAGTGTCATTTAAATCTAGTATTTCCTTGTTGATCTTCTGTCCAGTTTATCGGTCTTTTTCTGAGAGTGGAGTACTGACGTCCCCCAGTATTATTGTATTGGAATCTAGGTCTCCCTTTAAGTTCTTTAACAAATCTTTTAAATAAACCAGTACCCTGTTATTAGATTCATATACATTGATAATAGTTATATCTTCCTGCTGAATTGATCCCTTAATCTTATATAGTGCCCCTCTTTGTCTTTCTTAACAGCTTTTGTGTTAAAGTTTATTTTGTCTGATATTAATATAGCTAAGCCCACTCTTTTTTCATTTCTGTTGGCATGGAATATCTTTTCCCAGCCTTTCACTTTCAGTTTGCCTGCATCTTTGTTGGAAAGATGTATTTCTTGTAAACACCAAATAGATGGGTTTTGTATCTTAACCCATTCAGCCAATCTGTGTTTTTTTGTTTGTTTGTTTTTGTTTTTTGTTTTGTTTTGTTTTTGTTTTTTTGACAGGCAGAGTGGACAGTGAGACAGAGAGACAGAGAAAGGTGTTCCTTTTTGCCGTTGGTTCACCCTCCAATGGCTGCCACGGCCGGCGCGCTGCTGCCGGCACATCGCGCTGATCCAAAGGCAGGAGCCAGGTGCTTCTCCTGGTCTCCCATGGGGTGCAGGGCCCAAGCACTTGGGCCATCCTCCACTGCACTCCCTGGCCACAGCAGAGAGCTGGCCTGGAAGAGGGGCAACTAGGACAGAATCCGGCGCCCCGACCGGGACTAGAACCTGGTGTGCGGGTGCCACAAGGCAGAGGATTAGCCTGTTGAGCCGCGGTGCCGGCCAATCTGTGTTTCTTTTTGTTTTGTTTTGTTTTTGTTTTTTGACAGGCAGAGTGGACAGGGAGAAATAGAGAGAAAGGTCTTCCTTTGCCGTTGGTTCACCCTCCAATGGCTGCCGCGGCTGGCAGGCTGCGGCCAGTGCACCGCGCTGATCTGAAGGCAGCAGCCAGGTACTTTTCCTGGTCTTCCATGCGAGTGCAGGGCCCAAGTACTTGGGCTATCCTGCACTGCACTCCAGGGCTACAGCAGAGAGCTGGCCTGGAAGAGGGGCAACCGGGGCAGAATCTGGGGCCCTGACCGTAACTAGACCCGGTGTGCTGGCGCCACAAGGTGGAGGATTAGCCTATTGAGCTGCAGTGCCAGCCCAATCTGTGTTTTTTAACTGGAGAGTTAAGGCCATTATCATTCAATGTGTCTATTGATAAGTAGTAACTTTGCCCTGCCATTTTCCAAAGTTATTTCTAATATACGCTTTGAACTGCCTGTGATCTTTAGCTGTGAGGTTTTCTTCCTTTCTTTCTTTCATATTGATGACCATATTTTTGTGTTTCTGTGTGCAACACATCTTTAAGCATCTTTTGCAGGGCTGGACGAGTGGCGACAAATTCTTTCAATTTCTGTTTGCTATGAAAGGCCTTTATTTCAGCTTCATTCACAAATGAGAGCTTGGCAGGATATATATTCTGGGCTGGCAGTTTTTCTCTCTTAGCACCTGTGTTATGTCTCGCCATTCCCTCCTAGTTTGTAGAGTTTCTGATGAGAAGTCAGCTGTGAGTCTGATTGGAGATCCTCTGAGAGGAATCTGACGTTTCTCTCTTGCACATTTTAGGATCTTTTCTTTATGTTTCACTGCGGTGAGTTTAATTACAACGTGACATGGTGAGGATCTCTTTTGGTCATGTTTATTAGGGTTCTATGAGCTTCCTGGACTAAGATATCTCT